>NC_134835.1:82038579-82102057 GCF_004210375.1 Tachypleus tridentatus | reverse complement strand
GTCATCACCACCCACCGCCAACTCTTGGGCTACTCTTTTACCAACGAATAGTGGGATTGACCGTCACATTATAAACGCCCCCACGGCTGAAAGGGCGAGCATGTTTGATGCGACGGGAATGCGAGCTCCCCGCGATCCTCATATTACGAGTTGCACGCCTTAACACGCTTGGCCATGCCGGGCCTAGAAAAAGAAAGAAGGATTACAATAAACATTACAAAATTCTAAGATGGAAATTTAAATCTCGAAGATAAGTTAAGTGTAAAGAATAAAAATGCTTTAAACAGAAGTATGTTATTACTCTTCAATACATTAGAAACGATTGGCACAGCTATTGTTTAGGATTAGCTGAATATATTTTATACTATGATGCTCAATCTCTGTCCTACTTACTAGTTGGTAAGCCTAACTCAATAACAACAATTTTAGGCATGATATTAATATCTGAAACTTGAGAAGTAAAACTGAAGTGGATATTCTTAAATTTTTTATTCTTTTATTTGTATGATTTGTGATTTAAAAACTAGACACACCAGAACTGGAATTGTCTGCATAAGTATTGTAACAACATGTAGTGCAGTCGAGAGCCATTACGGGCCCCAGGGCAGCAAACATTAAGCCCCCCCACACACATACCAAGTCGCAAGGCATTACACATAGGATCCCCTTCCTGGCCCCGGAGCACTGCCTCCTCATGACTCCCCTTCTCGTCGGGCCTGACAATATGTGAATTAATTTTATTTTTCTTTTGTTTTCAGTTGAAAAAGCAGAGAAGTAGCTTTTATTGGCCAATGTGCTAGTAAGTTAGCATTATGGTTGTTTCATTATACCACTATAAGAAATTGCTTGTAATAGATAGATATATATTATGCTGTTATTTGATATGCATTGTTTCATTTTTGACCTATCAAAATAATAGTATTCGTATAGAGTTGGACATTTCGAATTTGCTCTTAATTTTTTGTGTTTATAATATTAAAAGTAAAATTATCCGAAAAAGACCCAACAAAAAATTTTATGCAAAATATTTTAAGATTATCATGTGAGAAATCTGCGGAAAATTACGAAACAAAACGTGAAAATAAACGTAAAGTAGTAATAACGTGAAATGATTTCTTTCAGCACAAAATGGCACACAGATAACCCATGAAGATACGGTAATAAAATAACGCAGTCCTATCCTATATGAAAGAAAGGAAAACGAACACACAAAAACTTCCACCAGGAGTTTCATAAATAAATATTTTAATAAACATAAATTCCATAGTTTAAATATACTGACTGTTTCTATCTGTCAAACTGTGCAACGTTTAAATATCTGGTCCTGTTTAAGGTGCTCAATGGAAACTGTAAATCTTCGAAATTATAATCTAGACATTGCAGTATTTTTAACGGATAGGTATTTTTCGTATTTTTTCTAGTATCATATTTGAAATTTCTTTAGCTGTTAAACATTAATTTATTATTTATTTTTGTTTGTTATTTTTTAATTTCGCGCAAAGCTACTCGAGGGCTATCTGCGCTAGCCGTCCCTAATTTAGCAGTGTAAAACTAGAGAGAAGGCAGCTAGTCAATACCACCCACCGCCAACTCTTGGGCTACTCTTTTACCAACGAATAGTGGGATTGACCCCACGGCTGAAAGGGCGAGCATGTCTGGTGTGACCCAGATTCGAACCCACGACCCTCGGATTACAAGTCGAACGCCTTAACACACACTTGGCCATGCAGGGCCCTTTATTATTTATAGTTTTTATGAAGTACAATAATCTGGTATTACTATTAATGATGTTAAAATCTTCTGAGGTAAGAGTTCACTGCTTTAATTAAGCCGTACATTGAATCCTTTATTTTTCATAATTTTGTTTTTCACACTTAAGGTGTTTTTTATCAGATATTACATTTTTGTCAATAGAAACCAACAAACCACGGCAAGTGAGAAAATTACACAGGATAGTGATCCTCATTAGCTTTAGGATCACAATCCTGTTATTTGGAACAGACTTTTACTTTACAGAACCAAACAGATTCTGTAAATTATATGGTGATAATGTATCCTCTTTAAAACAGTCTTTATAATTTCCTTTATAGCAACGTCATGAAATGCAGATTAACAATCCCTTGTCATCGCACCCCGCTAGTAGCTCAGCGGTACGTCTGCGGACTTACAACGCTAAAAACCGGGTTTTGATACCCGTGATGGGCAGAGCACAGATAGCCCATTGTGTAGCTTTGTGCAGTATTCAAAACAACCTTGCCATCGCCTCATGCAATCAATACATTTATATCAAAAATCATTATCCATGCTAATTGCTTAAACTAATATCACGTTAACATTCTTTAATTAAGATGGTTTTATAAAATTTATTGAATTTGTGCTGAAAATTTGGCAATTAATAATGAATAATAGCCGTCCACCCGTATGATCCTCGTGCTAGAAACTGTTAATCATGCTTGCTAACCAATACTTATATATATGCACGTCCTTCCACCTTATGGTTCCACTTCTTTAAATCAGTCATCTTTAATCCGAATGACAAAAAACTAAAACCATTTCACCTCTACTCTTAAGATGAAACTATAATAAAAATGTCAGCCGATAGCTCACGTGAAGTTTTGCGTAGGCATGCGCAAACATTTTGGTGAAATTTAAGCGATATTTGTTGAATAATCTTGCATATTTTGCTTATATTTACACCAAAAAAAAAAAAAACACCATAATTATAAGTTGAAAAGCTAAATCAGTATTTCGAATTCGAAAACAAATCCCACAAAATAAATATGGTTTCCTATCGAATAAATTTCCGTACTTTTGGAGCGAACAAAAAAAGAAAGAAATTCTATCAAAATTGGAGATTTTATATCTCAAGTATTTTTAATGGATTGCTTTAAATATGGTAGGAAAGTAAGACTCCAGTAAAATACATCCGCTGAAAATAATTTTCAGTTTACATTACTACAGTTCTAGACACAAAAGGTACAAAATCGTTAGATTCACCCCTGCAGGTTGGTTTGGCCACACGATACACTACCATGTGTCTTCATTATGCTCTTCGTCTAATAGTAATTGCAAATTTTTTACTGCGTTACTGTTGAATTCTAATATACACAAAATACGTAAAATACGTAAACTACAGCGGTTTATAAAATTTGCTGTTACTATTACTGTTCATATGTTCAAGTATTTCTAAACATGATGATTAGAAAATTACTGATCTTACGTAGTGTCCTACCCAAAACTTCCTCAGCTCTAATAGTTTTATGTATAACACTATGTTAATTCAATAATTTTCCAATCATTATGTTTAGAAATACTTTAACATATGAACATCTTATGTTCATTTAGCTGTAAAGTTACAGCAATTTAAAGTTGTCGATTTTAGAAGCTGTTCTTTTAAGCTTCATTAAGCATTTAAATAAGACAAAAACTAAATATTCGTGATATCAACGTGTGGGTTATTGTATCATATTTCAAGTTGCGTTTCGGAAAACCGGTTTCCAACAAGTTTACTCACTTAAGAACTACAGCGTGTTATACGTTAGAAAAGTAATCGTTGTGTTTAAACAAAGCGTACATGATACAGAATAAACAATATTCAAGAATTGTATAACATCTGGCAAGTAGCACTAATAATGTTAGTGTCGTTGAAACACTAAAGTACTAGAAATTTCAATATATATATTACTACTAAAGTACATTGATAAGAAAAAGAAATAATTGTAATAAAAATGATAATACAAATATATTTGCGTATATTTATGCTTGTGGATATAGACATATACATCCATATACATATATATATATAATAGATAAAATAGTTCTTTTATTTAATTTTGGGGGAACTACATCTCCAAGTTTAAATATGGTCCAATGCTCCAAGTAATTAGACAAATCATTCATGCATGTTGTTTGTTAAAAGTTTAAGTTTTAAGTCTTCATATATTTTTTCCATTTCATATTCATTCTTTGAGCTTTGAAATCGGACATAAAATGACATAATATAAACTACATAATAATTAAGCCTACAGGCAAAGGTGGCGCAGTTATAGTTTCGAAGCCAGAACTTCACAGTGGAGAGGGAAAGATTCAGTTAAGAAATCAGGACATGCACAAACATCCCAATAGAAACTTAAATATGTTTTTGCACAATTAAATGAAGTTTACTGTTAAAAGACTAATAGATCAAATCAAATCCTAACCACGACACAGAATAGGTTTATCGAACGTTCTAGAACTTTTGTCCTGAGCCTATCAGCTGACAGCCCAACAGCAGCTGCTTGTAGCTGTCTTCATGAGTTAATGTCCAAACGACATTATTAAACCCTCTTCACCGTCTAACATGTATATCAAAGATACCACAGATACCTCTAAATATCCTCAACAAGATTTAGCTTTCTAAAGGTAGCACAGATAGCTCATTGTGCAGCTTTGTGCTTAATTTCAAAACAAACCAAACCAAAAACAAACTTTCTAAGAGCTAACTTTAAATATTTATAATGGACACACAGTCCTTTTAAACCTCCAAGACGAAAATAAGCTAACTTTTAAAGTTGCTAAGCCAAAAACACGTCTGCAAGAACTGACTAATAAACTGCTAAAACGTTTTTAACTGTTTTCGAATTCAATGGAGAATTTTATCACCAGACAAAATGTGTTGTCATGGAAACTAAAATGGATTCTTCGTGTTGAGTATATCAAAGAACAAATATTTAACAATTTCAGGAGGAAGAAACACCCACATCTTTTCTTAAAGTACCTAGACGGATGAAATCACTGGCGAATGATTAATTTTGTTAAAGACTTTCACCTTGTGTAAATGAACGCCGATACATCTCTCCAAAGAAGCTGTCTTGGCCGATTTTAACATTATCGTTACAGATGACAAACTGGGGACCTATTTATCTTCATTATACGTCCTTCTATCCCATACAAAAACCTCTATTCTTAAAACTTAGTTGGTAGAACTTAAGAGTCTTTGTTCAACTGAAGAAATATTTCGCACAGCCTCAAAAAACATGACTAAATTATTCTAGCTTTGTTTGTTTCAAAGCTACAATAGGACTATCTGTGCATAACCATACCGAATTTATTTTAGGTTTTCTTAGGCCAAGGGCCGAAAACACTGCTAGCAACAAGAATGTCTAAATGATGGCCTAATCGGAGTGTTCAGAGGGACTTTTTGTGGTTTGTACTTAAGACTATTTTATCTTTGATTACTATCGTTGGTTTTCAACAATTCTTTTAGCAGAAGCTAATCCATAATTGATAGACGAGACTAGTCAAAAGTACCCACTGCCAATTCTTAGACTATTTTTATCTAACCAAATGTTTATTGTGATTCTAACACTTTTATTATAGGATACTCACTATTCCAATGTGCAAAACATGTGTTCATTAATATTCAAACTAAAGATATGATTTCTTTGCGAACATACTAATTTTTCGACCGCTGGGACGTTGTAATATTACATTCAATCTCACTAAAGTGTGGCCTAGAAGTTGGTGGGGGGAGGTGACGTAACTAGCTTCCTTTCCTCTAGTGACTAGTCTATCAATTTAAAATTAGAGACGACCAGGGCAAATAACCGTTGAGTAATTCTGCGCAAAATTCAGCGAACAAGCAAAATTAACCCTATCACGTGACAACAGGTTCCATGACTACGAAAACACAGACCTTTCAGTTATCTGCAGCTTTATTTGTACCAATGGTATTAAATTGAATTGTAGAGCATATATCTCATGACTAAGCTCTCAGAATAGGAAAATTGGCCTTGTAATATACTTAAACTGGAATCTATACATCTTCATATTTTATCTATTATTATACACATATTTGTATTTTTATATGCGGATGTAAGGTAAGTATATAACTTTACCGTTTAATTGCGTAACATATATGCATGTATGTATTTATATTATTTCAAAAAAATCTTACATTGCTCCTGCCATCAGGCTAGTGTTTTTTATTTACATTTCTAACACTGTGAGCTCTGATGTGAAATCTGACGAAGGTTGATTGTACTAAACATGATATTAAATAAAGTATAATAGTGCAAATGTTAGTTTCACTGCTTTTATATTTGTGTAACTTTGATTGCTGAACGTCGACATGAGTTTGTTTAAACAATGTACTTCTCACAAAATCGTAGAGCTAAATTTATTTAAAATCAAATGCTTATCACGTAACCATAAACGATCAGCTAATATTATAAAGTTAATTATGCTATATTTACCATGTGTACTCCAACAAAGCAAAGTTATTGCTTAATAAAATTCTCAGTCTTCATGGTTAATGTTATAGATGACTCACCTTGTTGGACTGAGATATTTCCATTACTCTCTGAACAGACAGAGTAACTATATTTTAACTGTAAATCTAACGCTCTGAAAAGCTTCCCTAAATGATTTCAATAATCTCAACATAAACGTGTTTTATGCTAAGGATGAATGATCGTAGTTTAAGTAATGGCATTACTGTATGTTGCAATTTAATATTTTGTGACGTTTGTAACAAAACTGTATTAATAAACAGATATATACCCAACTCATAACAAACAAGCAAAATTTGTAGTTTCTATTACAACGAACAAACTCTTGACTATAAATCAACTCCACGTGTAAAAACGTGATCATTCTGGTAACACTTTCATTAAAACCCATATATAATATTGAATAAACGATGATATATATAAAAATTAAATCCAAATTGAATATAAACTGAAGTGTGAAAAACGTTAACAATCGTAAAGTAAACGTTGGCGCAAGAAATTCACGTGACATTCCGTTCTATTTCTGTGTTTCTAAGCGATAAGACGTGGCATGCTCCACTTGACATAAATCTCCTTACTACTTGTTTCTTTCTGAGTTCTAAGTATTGGAAATCGTTACAACCGTAATCCCTGAAAAATCAAACAATTCGTAAGTCTTGTCTTTACAGTCCTACTAAACTTCGTTTCTTACAGCTTATGAGATGGATTTGTATGTTATAAGGCTGATAACATAATTTATAACACCTAAGATTGATTGTACTAAACATGATATTAAATAAAGTATTAGCGCAAATGTTAGTTTCACTGTTTTTCTATTTGTGTAACTTTAATCGCTAAATGTCAACATGGGTTTGTTTAAACAATGTATTTCTCACATAACTCGTGAGACCGGGATTTGAGCTCACGACCTTCAGATTACGAATCGAACGCCTTAACCCACCTGGCCATGCCGGGTCCATTCTGCTATGTATGCAATTTATCAAGACAAGAGCGAAAAAGTACTCTGTGACAGCATCTGCTGAAATGTGTGAGGCCTACAAAACATATTTCAGCATTTCCGTCGGGGATCAAGACAAACCCTGGGCACCTCATTTTACCTCATTTTATTTTACCTGTGAACACTACAAAAAAACCTTTAGAAGGTAAGACGGACAATATTTGCTTGCTTACATAGTAAGATTTTATATTATACAAATTTTAGACCTTTTAAAATTTAAATATTTTTTATTTATTTAATTTTTACTGTTCAATAATATAGAAAAAAATATCACATATAAAATATTTTGCATGAACCTCTTACACATTAGTTGTGGATGAAATAGATTTATTCTTCATAATAACAATTTATTTTGCTCTTTTGCAGGATGGTAGAGAGGGGAAAAGAGAGCCATGAAGTTTGCTATTCCAAGAATTTGGCGTGAACCCACTGACCACTCAAGCAATTGCTACTTCTGCATCGTGAACCCTTCCAAACGTCGGACTTACAAGAATGAATCTGTTATCATGTATTCGGACCTTCCATCATCCATCGCCCCAGCGCCACACTTCCCTGAGCTCCCTGTACCCACTCCGCCAGGGAGAAAGCAGCCATCTTCAAAAGAGGATGTAGACATTGAAGATCCAGATTACAATTCAGAGGTGCAGCTGGTGAGAGAAACACATACTACCCCAACCAAAGAGACCTCAATGATTTGATCAGATATCTTGGTCTAACAAAATCGAATGCCGAGGTTTTGATATCTAGGCTTAAAGAGTGGGATTTGTTAGATGAAAGTTTGCAAGTCTCAAGTCAGAGGAAGTGTCACCGACATTTTTCATGCCTCTTCACTCGTCAAAATGGGCTCTGCTTCTGCCACAATGTATCCGGTCTGTGCAAGGCAATTGGAATTGCCTGTAACCCAAACGAGTGGCACCTCTGCATTGATAGTTCATCCAGAAGCCTTAAATCTGTGCTGCTCCATAACGGGAATAAGTATCCGTTTCTTCCCCTGGTTCATTCGGTGCACCTCAAAGAGGAATACAACAGTGTCAAGACATTGCTAGAAGCCTTGAAGTATGATGAGTATGGCTGGGAGGTTATCGGAGACTTCAAAATGGTGGCATTCTTGATGGGTCTCCAAGGAGGCTCTACCAAGTTTCCCTGTTATCTTTGCCTTTGGGACAGCAGAGACACCGCAGTGCACTACAACAGGAAATACTGGCCACAACAAGGGGAGGCACAATGTCAAGTGTGAGCCACTATTGGATTTCCAGAAGGTGTTGTTTCCACCATTGCACATAAAATTGGGTCTTATGAAACAATTTGTCACAGCTCTTGATAAGGAGTCTACAGCCTTCAAGTACCTTCGAGACTTCTTTTCTAAGCTGTCTGAGGCAAAGATAAAAGCTGGTGTCTTCGTTGGACTACAAATAAAAAAGATCCTGGAGTGCACAGAATTCCCCAAAAAGCTCAATAGAAGGAAAAAAAGTTTGGGACAGCTTTGTCGCAGTGGTTCAGGGCTTCTTTGACAGTCAAAAGGCCGAAAATTATGTGAAACTGGTTGAGGCTCTGGTGAAGAACTACGACAAAATGGGCTGCAGATTGTCCCTGAAAGTCCATATTCTTGACGCTCATCTTGATAAGTTCAAGGAGAACATGGGAGCATACACAGAGGAGCAAGGCGAGCACTTCCATCAAGACATACGGGACTTTGAACGCCGCTACCAAGAAGTGTATAACGAAAACATGATTAGAGATTATATTTGGGAGCTGATACGTGAAAGTAATTTACATTACAGTCACAAATCTCGAAAAACTATTCACTTCTAAACATTTTTGTATAACTTTAGTATAAATACATGTAAATCTTGATTTATATGTTGTTTTATTCAGACCTTATGTAAATGAAAATGCGCAAATTTGCCCGTTTTTACATAGAAAATAGGTTATCGAAATTTCATTATCCAGGTTACAAAAGCAAAGTTTGAAGGGAATAATGACCATTTTCTGTACTTTTACAACATAAGCAATTAAGAAAGAACACATACTATCCAGGAACAAAATTTGTGTTACATAATGTAATCTATAATAAAAAACACTCTTTAAATTCAAACGCATGATGCATGAAACTAGTAAGTTATGAGTAGCTATTCAAGCAAATTCCAACAGGTTGAAAACTTCTGAAAATGTTTGTCTTTAGTTTATTCGAAACTGCAATTATAAAGTAGAAAATGTTATTTATTATTTTGAATTTCGTGCAAAGGTAAATGAGGGCTGTCTGCGCTCGCCATCTCTAATTTAACAGTATAAGACAAGAGGGAAAATCATCATCACCCACTCTTGAGCTACTCTTTAACAACGAATACTAAAATTGACAGTCACAGGGTAACACAACATGGCTGAAAGGGTGTGCATGTTTGGTATGACGGGAAATCGAACCCTCAGAAATCGAGCACCCTAACCACCTGGCTGTGCCGGGCACTAAGGAAGTAAACTTATCATACGCTACAAATAACGTTATTTTCAAGTTACATGTTACATTACAATAAAAAAAAAAAAAACGTGCAGCAGAATGGGTGTGTTGTTTTCCCCAAGAGTAGAATGGGATAGAAGCTAGATATGTTATTATAAGGAAATTTTGTAGTCTCACTACATAATAAAAAACCCACATGGCCACGTCCATTCTTGCTACATATGACAATCATTATCTTAGTAATAGCCCTACAGCATATTTTCCATTACAAAAGACTCCTTCTTACGATGTTAATACCCAGAACACACCCCTCTCCTACACGTTCTCCATTATTCATCTAATGTACAAGACAAGGTTTACCATTCCCCATTTCAACAGTCTGATAATACAGATATTCACAGACTGCATTGCATCCGACGACTTGCCTAGTATGGCTTCGTATGAAGTATCATGAATATTCATTAAATTGTCCATCAGTTTGAGGTGTGAGTTGATTGAAAGTTTGTATACATTTATTTGTGTTTGTTTATCCCTCTTTATCTTGATTACTGTTTTCTAGAACACGTAAGTGACTTTTACTACTAATTTTGTTGTTCGTTCAGCCTCGTCTCTTACAAGACCCACCATTACACTTACCAAAGCTGTTGCAAGATTCCTTTTGGAAGTTTTTTGTGTCCCAAATTGGTCTATATTCTTTTGTTTTTCAATGTCATTAAGTACAAAGGATATCACCACCTTCGAAGTTATAAATCCTCGATCTGAACGCATCTTTATGATGTGAGTGTATGAACGTTTAGCGCCTAAAGGGGATCTTACAAAAAAAAACTTTCGAAAAGCAATCAGTTTCGGTAACATTACACTACTTAAGTAACGCAAAACGTTGTTAAAAATGGTTTTTTTTTCTGATACATACTGCTTCAGCGTGAATTTATAACGGTTGTAGTTGTTACGTAACTTGCTGAATTGAATAGTGATAAAAATACTTTTAGATAACATACTCAAACCAATGTATATTACAACTCAGGATACACCAAGAGATAACATACTCAACCCAATGTATATTACTACTCAGGACACACAAAGATAACATTAATCATTCAACTCAGGTTTCCTACTCTAATCTGAGTGAATAAGAAGTGAGATAATCAGTGATGTTATCCTTCGGAGATAAGTTTATGGACTTGCAAAGTTAAATTCCGAGGTTTAATATTCCCTGCAATGGACACAAAAGATTACTCTAATACAAACAAATTGGTGATATATACATAAAAACCCAGTAACTGGATGCTATATATGGCAAGGTATTGTATATTCCACACTGATTTTTGTCACATTGAACGGTAGTGGTTGAATGTTATACATTTAAACTCCTGATGGAACTAATTCAAAAATACATTTGATCATTAGCAGTCTAGTTGGGACATTTAAAAATGGTATTTCCTAATTGAAAACTGAACATTTTCTATTAACAATCCACTTAAAAATTTCGTGTAATTACATTTAACTAACTACATGTGATACTCTCTTAGTTACTTTTAGCATAAAAAGAAATTGCCGCTGCATTCAATTTTTTAATTCAATGTTGCTTACAAGTTGAGTTATAGCCTTATTTCAGCATCTAGGGCCGCGTCTTGACCTGGAACAGATGTGATATTTTTAATCAACATGACTTCAGCATGTGGTTGAATCGATTGTATGCACGAGTAGTGAGTTGGGTTGAAGTTGTAAGGCTTGAGTTATGTAAATATTTCTTTAAGGTCGGTCCAAGGTACTTTGTACCATCCTGGAGGATCCATTCCAGCTTCACTGACCCCCATTGTAATCTTAAATCAAAGAAACTGACAAAATGAATATGATATTAACAATATATATATCACCATTGAATTATAGAAATAAAATAAATTTTTAGTTATCAACCTACTCAAATGAAATCGTTCAGAAGAATAGAAGAAATAATAAATTTTGCTAAAATTACGTATTATGTACGGATGACAGTAGAAAAGGCGTACAGAAACAGGTAGGGATAAATACACAAAATCATATAACAAATCCCATATATTGCACTATCAGTTTAAATGCTTTTATTCAAACCCGAATTCATGCATCTGACAAGAATTCAACTTTTAATCGTAGGTAAAAGTTATTATTCGATAAATTTGGCTACATATGTAGTGATTTTTCTATAGTTTTGTGTATTCATCACTACCTTGTTTCTGTACGTTTTAGTATTGCAATCGACACGTTATTTGTTATTTTGTTTTATAACTTGTTAACTTGTCAAATCCCTCTCCAAGCACCTCAAAAGAAGATAAAAAACAACAAAAGAATTACTATACACAAAGAGGCTCGTTATTTCACACAATCTAAGTAACAAACACGTTTCAAAACTTCGAAACGCTTGTTAGAAAAGCTTTTCTTCTTTAACAGAGAACAATAACTATACAATTATTTCTAGCATGTTATTGTTTTGGACACGTTTTACGCATCTCTTTATAAAACTGTTTACAACTGATTCACTTTTTTTCACCATTATCATTACAATATTGACTGAAACTATTATTGAAACTTAAAAGAAGAATGTAGTTTTAGTGAGATGGAGGTTGTCATATACCTAATCAAAAGGGCTTAACAAAATCAGTATTCTTTGTAAACACATCCAGACAAAAACTATACCTCTATGATTCACATTTTCTATTTTAGTTTGGAAAGCAATGGAATGGATTGGAAGTGTTAAATGTATCTTCGATCATGTTAAAACATCTAAAACTTCAAAATCTCGTGTTAGGCCATAAAATTAAGAAACAGATTTGCAAGGAAATCTTCTTGTTGTTTGTGCAAGGCTATTGTGAAACAAATACTTTAAGAATTCACTGGGAAATGTTGTTTAACTTATAAAGTAATTGTCTGCATGTTTTCATGCAGAGAGATTGTGAGATATTCTTATGTCACAAAAATCTTTTCAGTTCAGTTACTGATATAGCACAAAATATTTTACGAGGGGCTTTCTAGTATTTTTAAGGCATCATTATTATTTTGTTAGCGATAGTTTCATTCAGGCTGCTGGAGACACCAAACTCATTCATTTTATTTCATGAACAGGAGACACAACTTGAAACAAGAACGACATTAGGCTTACCTTTGTGAATTTCGACTGTTTAGTTTCAGAAATTTCCGCAACATTCAGTTTTTTAAATTTTATATTGCATACAAACAGGGACGACCTGTAGATGATCATTACCTTAACACCAATATTCTAACCACGAAAAATCCACTGTTCTAGAAACAAATGTTTTATTGTGCACTGTGACTCTTAGCTTCAAAAAAGTAAGTGTATAATTGTTAATCCTTCGAAGTCCTACAAAAGAAGATTACATTGTAATAATAGATAATTATGTTATCTAGAGCTGCGATCTAAATATAAACGCCAGTGTTAGGAAAATGCTAACCATAAGCTTTAATCTAAGGGTAATCTAAAAGTCGCGGGTTCGCATCCTCATCAAACATGCTCGCCCTTTCAGCCGTGGGGGAGTTATATTGTGACGGTCAATCCCACTATTCGTTGGCAAAAGAGTAGCCCAAGAGTTGGCGGTGGGTTGTGATGACTAGCTGACTTCCCTCTAGTCTTACACTGCTAAATTAGGGACGGCTAATAGAGACAAAATAAGAACGATCAAAGATTCAATTATTTATCTCACTTACTGTTTAGGTACCTCATAAATACAATCACCATTTTACGCTCTTATCATATTGTCAATTTCACTACATTCCATTTAAAGGTGTCCCTGAGCATCAACAAGAGGTACATTATTTATATTCGTAGTTATGGACATTAAAAATATACATATATAATGGATTATATGTACATAATTATGCGTTTCAAACACGTGCGTCTGTATGTGCATTTATTTAGTACATGTTAAGATATTTATGTTAAGTACATTTCATTGAAACTATCCGACATTTCGAAATCGCTGTTCTTCAGTTTCGTATCATATTGATAACGTTTCTGCTTTGACGTCTATCACATTAGAAAACGCATTTTGCTCCTAAAACATTACAGTTAAGGATAAAATTGATATTACGTGAAATAATTGCATTTCTTTAAAACTCTACTTTCTACAGTTGTTTCTCCTTTAAATTCAGAAATTGAAGAGAAATGCAGGAAATTAATGGATTTTCAACAACCGAAAACACGTGCACGCTCCTGACATCTAGTGACAGATTATTGCGAGTTTATAGATCATAATCGTCAGTATTGAAACCAATTATAATTATTTTTTTGTAATATCCTATTCTAATGCAAACACATATGCATATATATTGTTTTCATAATGCATAATTATTAGCGATACAACTTACTGTCTCCTTCCCACTTCGAATTTTAAAGCTATTCATTTCCTTCTTGATTATTCCACATCACAAAGCGAATACAACAGTAAAGTGTGTCGACTTGCATTGAAAATTACTGTTAATATCATTCAGAGTATCTTATTTTATTAAACTTTACAAGAGACTATTTGTGCTGTGCCTACCGTGAGTATCGAACCCCGCTTTTCAGCAGTGTAACTTTAGAAGCTTACAGCATGTTTGAGAAACAGCCTGCAGGACGTACACCTACGTTCAAACCTCCAATATGCTGCTACAATGTACGATAAATGTTCATTCCGTTTGCTTCGTCCAAGTTGACAAAATTCACAAGCATGTGCTTTCATAACGCATTCTTCTAAACAATGAAGTGGGACGAAGTGCTTTATTTTCTTTCAACTCAATACTGACGGGAAACAACTGACTGGTTTCATTTGACATAATGTTTGAATATAAACCAAACACTGATGACACCAACCTATGTTAGATAATTATATAAACTTCCAGTAATCTGTAGCATTAGGGTACGTAAACGAGTTGATGTCAGAATTCAATAATGAGTGAAATGTCAGGAACAAAACATACGTAGCTATTACAATAGATATTGTCTAATACGAAGGAAAGCAGAAAAGAAACGAAGCTGTTAATATATGTAAATCAAGACATAAGCTTTAAAGTAAGTTCATGTAGTGATTGATGATAAGATTTAATTTCGTTTCTCGATAGTCTTAACTGCAGTGGTGATTGATTGTATAATTTATCGTGATTTGAGCTTATGTGATTAATGGTAGTGGTTTGTACTATATGACCTGTATATGTGATTAGTGGTAGAATTTATTATAATTTAAACTTCAACTGTGTTTCATAGTAAGATTTATTACTGTTTCAAGTGTAGTTATGATTGAATGTAATATTTATTATCGCTTGAACTATAGTCGTGATTTATTCAGTTTCTGTTGCTTTATATCAGGACTCTCTTCCTACATTGCTTACATTCTCTCTATTTTCTATTCTTTATCGTATTTTGTCTTCTTTGTTACGACATCGTCGAATTTAGTGTTTTAAATGAACAATGTGTGAGGCGAAGTGTAAGATATACATTCACACAAATAATGATATCATAGGCTGACATCTGTGAATTTTATTTAAAAAATATTAGCTATCGCTAATGTCGCATGACTGCAGTCATCCCAATTTTATTTAAATTAAGTCGCACATTGCAATTAGTGTATTTACTAATTTTCAATAATTTTCTAGGCTTTTTTATTTCATTCAATGTTTACTTTTGTTGTTCTGGCTAATATACATAATAATATATTTTGTTGAAAAGTATAAACTGTTTTTTTGCTTATAGTGAATTAATACAACGATCAAAGTATCAACTGTCTTTCATCCAGCAAAATAAGCTATCTTGTTTATATTTTACACGTAAATTCTCATTCACATAGTCTTTGTTACTTATGTAATAAACATCAGTCTTTATTACTGTCACTAGAGATAAATACGGCGTTAAATATATTACATTTATATATATATATATATATATACACTGTGATAATAGAACGTCTATAAATAAAATTAGAGGGGCGCTCAGTGGAGCGCTTCTATCCGCCACGTAACGTTCGGTTCTCAACAAATGGCAAAAGGTGTCCATAGGACTTTTTTTTTTTTTTTTAAAGAGACACGGACCACTTTTGGCCGAACAGTAGGGAACAATATTTTCCATCACGTTTCATAAAATCCACTAATTTTGACTGAGTACAAATAGTGTGAAGACTCGGTCCTCATCCTAACAGATAGGGATCTTTGGATTTTGTGATTTTTGACTCTCTCAAAAACAATCTAGCTTCGAGAAATCTTGCTCACAAAACCACACACAGAGTGGACAAAAAACACAACGTTCGCCCATTTTCGATGACGGAAATTATAATAGATGTATAACATTTTAGTCTACACTTATTTCGTATTATAGTTTCGTTTTCTTCTATGCTCTTATTTTTTGCAAAATTATTTTTTTCCAGTTTTCACAATATTTTCAATAAATTGCGTTATTGCTGTTTTTGTTCCTTCATTTCGTTTCACAATATACGACTCAAATTATTTATGTGTTTGAATATAACCACAATACGGAACTCGTACTGCTGTTCATGTTATCAGAAATAGCGAGTTATGTTCTCTCTGCAGTTCTAATCCCATGCTTGTGTTGACGTAAAACAGCAAACTCGTGCCAAGGTCTTTTCTCCTTCCGGTCATAAGACTCATTCTCATTGACGGAATTATAATTGAAAGAAAAGTGAAATAAGGTCTTCTAATAGAGTGTCTATTTCGTTGATTAAATAAAACGCGTTAGAAAATACGCTTATCTAAAATCAGGAAATACGGTGCAAACACTTTTATACTATTTTATTTTCTGTTGATGAAATCTTGTACAACACCAGTAAAATAATTTATTGTCGTTGCTACTTATATGTAATACGGCAAAATTGTAGTTTAAGATCATACTTCATAGGATCATTTCTATAGTATGATAGTCGAGTTCTCTGAACGAAACTCGAACCCACGCAAACCACGATGAGGAGTTCTGGGTTTCTTCCTGAGCGTGAAGTCGGTGTGAGAGGAATGATGTTCGTCATTTCCGATCATCATTGATGACCGTTCCCCTCTTTTGAGTAAGAGTCGGAAGGAAGAAACTCTAGCTGAGTGGTCTTTATTTTAATTGTAAGAGATGAAAGAAGTAAAAAGACACGTAAACTTATGTTCATCGAAATTCATGAAAGATAACATTTATGAACTAAGATATGGTTAAAATAGAACGTTTAAATAATGATTTTCCAATTTCGTCTTGTGTTTCTATATTATCCTGAACAATATATCGTACACGTAACTGTAGCTGAGGTTTGTTAAATATTAATTGTATTCTTTGGTGGATCTAAAAAGCGTTTTATCAATTATTGTTATCGGAACTTTATTAAATAATAAACTTTAGTAAGTAAAGCTTGAGATATCAAGTGCTTTTCACGATTACTATTGCATTAAGACATTATCGATGCATGCCTTAACATTAAATGGGATAAAAAATCAGAAATACCGTTTTGAACAACAGAGGTATGTAAAGAGTTAACAGGCCATAGTTGTAAATTATCTCATGATATCATTAAACTGTCAGTAGTTGGACACTCAAAGAATGTGAAAATATTTTCACGACGTCCGAATGTGTTTCTCGTCGGCTCAGAAGTAAGCAGATTTCAGACGTTTAAAACCAGCTTCGCAAAGCGCAGTTTCTTAATTGTCCACTTTTAAATAATACTTCAAAAACCTTAGTTTAGCTCTCAGTTAAGTGCATTTGTATGAATCTTCATCATTTTTTTTATTATTTTGTTTTGTTTCTTACAACAGCCAACAATTCGTCCAGTTCCAGAGAAATTGATAAACAGATAACGCTATTTATTGTACGTTGGGATTTCATCGCGCCAGTTCTTGTAGATAAATGTATAATTAAAACACAGGAAAACTCAAAGAGTTGATTTAAGGTTTGGTGTTTTTGGCGTCCGTGCAGTAGACGTTCGTTAGAATAGAATTACATCGAAATTGATTCTACGACTATTATTGCTCTTTACTATTCTAACAGCTGTCTTATTAGCTAATCTGTACTGATCCGCAATATTTCTTTCGCTATTAATTCCTCACCATACATTTCCAGGTGGACCGACATATTTCTCTTCCAACAAAACCCTTTCCTCTGGATAGAAAAACTAAAGAAGAATTCTGTTGTTTTTTTACATCTTGCTGTAGATGAAATGTTCTGCTTTGCCTTTAAAATAATTTTAAGAGAAAACAAAAAAAAAGTTGCATTTTCTCAATGTATAGGTAACACCTGATGTGTTTTACTTCTCCGCCAGATTTTTATGATTTTACGCATCTCTAAATGTTATACAAGTCATGTTACCCAGAAAATAAAATAACTTTATTTCAAATTTTTTTTTTTTTTGTTATTCTATTCATTTTTTTTTTAAATTTAAGCTCAAAAGTACAAAATAGGTTATACATGATCCGCCCACATTTGGAAATTATCACATGTCCATATTTCTAACTATATCAAATCTTTTTCTGTGGTTAAATGAAACGTTGTGCATTGTAGATTGTAGTTTTAAGCAAGTAAAATTCTTTTACATAAGTGTATATATTTTTGTTCCTTGAAGTCGTTGTTAAGGAAGTCCTAACCTATATATTTTGTCCCTTGAAGTCGTTGTTAAGGAAGTCCTAACCTATGTATTTTTTTTTATATTTTTAAGCTCAATTACACCCATAACTTTCTTACTTTTATCTGTGTGTAAATAAACAGATAAATGAAAGACATAGAGACAAAATAAGAACGATCGGAGATTCAATTATTTATCTCACTTACTGTTTAGGTACCTCATAAATACAATCACCATTTTACGCTCTTATCATATTGTCAATTTCACTACATTCCATTTAAAGGTGTCCCTGAGCATCAACAAGAGGTACATTATTTATATTCGTAGTTATGGACATTAAAAATATACATATATAATGGATTATATGTACATAATTATGCGTTTCAAACACGTGCGTCTGTATGTGCATTTATTTAGTACATGTTAAGATATTTATGTTAAGTACATTTCATTGAAACTATCCGACATTTCGAAATCGCTGTTCTTCAGTTTCGTATCATATTGATAACGTTTCTGCTTTGACGTCTATCACATTAGAAAACGCATTTTGCTCCTAAAACATTACAGTTAAGGATAAAATTGATATTACGTGAAATAATTGCATTTCTTTAAAACTCTACTTTCTACAGTTGTTTCTCCTTTAAATTCAGAAATTGAAGAGAAATGCAGGAAATTAATGGATTTTCAACAACCGAAAACACGTGCACGCTCCTGACATCTAGTGACAGATTATTGCGAGTTTATAGATCATAATCGTCAGTATTGAAACCAATTATAATTATTTTTTTGTAATATCCTATTCTAATGCAAACACATATGCATATATATTGTTTTCATAATGCATAATTATTAGCGATACAACTTACTGTCTCCTTCCCACTTCGAATTTTAAAGCTATTCATTTCCTTCTTGATTATTCCACATCACAAAGCGAATACAACAGTAAAGTGTGTCGACTTGCATTGAAAATTACTGTTAATATCATTCAGAGTATCTTATTTTATTAAACTTTACAAGAGACTATTTGTGCTGTGCCTACCGTGAGTATCGAACCCCGCTTTTCAGCAGTGTAACTTTAGAAGCTTACAGCATGTTTGAGAAACAGCCTGCAGGACGTACACCTACGTTCAAACCTCCAATATGCTGCTACAATGTACGATAAATGTTCATTCCGTTTGCTTCGTCCAAGTTGACAAAATTCACAAGCATGTGCTTTCATAACGCATTCTTCTAAACAATGAAGTGGGACGAAGTGCTTTATTTTCTTTCAACTCAATACTGACGGGAAACAACTGACTGGTTTCATTTGACATAATGTTTGAATATAAACCAAACACTGATGACACCAACCTATGTTAGATAATTATATAAACTTCCAGTAATCTGTAGCATTAGGGTACGTAAACGAGTTGATGTCAGAATTCAATAATGAGTGAAATGTCAGGAACAAAACATACGTAGCTATTACAATAGATATTGTCTAATACGAAGGAAAGCAGAAAAGAAACGAAGCTGTTAATATATGTAAATCAAGACATAAGCTTTAAAGTAAGTTCATGTAGTGATTGATGATAAGATTTAATTTCGTTTCTCGATAGTCTTAACTGCAGTGGTGATTGATTGTATAATTTATCGTGATTTGAGCTTATGTGATTAATGGTAGTGGTTTGTACTATATGACCTGTATATGTGATTAGTGGTAGAATTTATTATAATTTAAACTTCAACTGTGTTTCATAGTAAGATTTATTACTGTTTCAAGTGTAGTTATGATTGAATGTAATATTTATTATCGCTTGAACTATAGTCGTGATTTATTCAGTTTCTGTTGCTTTATATCAGGACTCTCTTCCTACATTGCTTACATTCTCTCTATTTTCTATTCTTTATCGTATTTTGTCTTCTTTGTTACGACATCGTCGAATTTAGTGTTTTAAATGAACAATGTGTGAGGCGAAGTGTAAGATATACATTCACACAAATAATGATATCATTGGCTGACAAGCCCATATCTGTGATAAGCAAAACGTTATTTCTTACAGCAAAAATATTAGCTATCGCTAATGTCCGGCGAGAATTGTAGGATGACTGCAGTCATCCCAATTTTATTTAAATTAAGAAGTCGCACATTGCAATTAGTGTATTTACTAATTTTCAATAATTTTCTAGGCTTTTTTATTTCATTCAATGTTTACTTTTGTTGTTCTGGCTAATATACATAATAATATATTTTGTTGAAAAGTATAAACTGTTTTTTTGCTTATAGTGAATTAATACAACGATCAAAGTATCAACTGTCTTTCATCCAGCAAAATAAGCTATCTTGTTTATATTTTACACGTAAATTCTCATTCACATAGTCTTTGTTACTTATGTAATAAACATCAGTCTTTATTACTGTCACTAGAGATAAATACGGCGTTAAATATATTACATTTATATATATATATATATATATACACTGTGATAATAGAACGTCTATAAATAAAATTAGAGGGGCGCTCAGTGGAGCGCTTCTATCCGCCACGTAACGTTCGGTTCTCAACAAATGGCAAAAGGTGTCCATAGGACTTTTTTTTTTTTTTTTAAAGAGACACGGACCACTTTTGGCCGAACAGTAGGGAACAATATTTTCCATCACGTTTCATAAAAATCCACTAATTTTTGACTGAGTACAAATAGTGTAAAGACTCGGTCCTCATCCTAACAGATAGGGATCTTTGGATTTTGTGATTTTTGACTCTCTCAAAAACAATCTAGCTTCGAGAAATCTTGCTCACAAAACCACACACAGAGTGGACAAAAAACACAACGTTCGCCCATTTTCGATGACGGAAATTATAATAGATGTATAACATTTTTAGTCTACACTTATTTCGTATTATAGTTTCGTTTTCTTCTATGCTCTTATTTTTTGCAAAATTATTTTTTCCAGTTTTCACAATATTTTCAATAAATTGCGTTATTGCTGTTTTTGTTCCTTCATTTCGTTTCACAATATACGACTCAAATTATTTATGTGTTTGAATATAACCACAATACGGAACTCGTACTGCTGTTCATGTTATCAGAAATAGCGAGTTATGTTCTCTCTGCAGTTCTAATCCCATGCTTGTGTTGACGTAAAACAGCAAACTCGTGCCAAGGTCTTTTCTCCTTCCGGTCATAAGACTCATTCTCATTGACGGAATTATAATTGAAAGAAAAGTGAAATAAGGTCTTCTAATAGAGTGTCTATTTCGTTGATTAAATAAAACGCGTTAGAAAATACGCTTATCTAAAATCAGGAAATACGGTGCAAACACTTTTATACTATTTTATTTTCTGTTGATGAAATCTTGTACAACACCAGTAAAATAATTTATTGTCGTTGCTACTTATATGTAATACGGCAAAATTGTAGTTTAAGATCATACTTCATAGGATCATTTCTATAGTATGATAGTCGAGTTCTCTGAACGAAACTCGAACCCACGCTAACCACGATGAGGAGTTCTGGGTTTCTTCCTGAGCGTGAAGTCGGTGTGAGAGGAATGATGTTCGTCATTTCCGATCATCATTGATGACCGTTCCCCTCTTTTGAGTAAGAGTCGGAAGGAAGAAACTCTAGCTGAGTGGTCTTTATTTTAATTGTAAGAGATGAAAGAAGTAAAAGACACGTAAACTTATGTTCATCGAAATTCATGAAAGATAACATTTATGAACTAAGATATGGTTAAAATAGAACGTTTAAATAATGATTTTCCAATTTCGTCTTGTGTTTCTATATTATCCTGAACAATATATCGTACACGTAACTGTAGCTGAGGTTTGTTAAATATTAATTGTATTCTTTGGTGGATCTAAAAAGCGTTTTATCAATTATTGTTATCGGAACTTTATTAAATAATAAACTTTAGTAAGTAAAGCTTGAGATATCAAGTGCTTTTCACGATTACTATTGCATTAAGACATTATCGATGCATGCCTTAACATTAAATGGGATAAAAAATCAGAAATACCGTTTTGAACAACAGAGGTATGTAAAGAGTTAACAGGCCATAGTTGTAAATTATCTCATGATATCATTAAACTGTCAGTAGTTGGACACTCAAAGAATGTGAAAATATTTTCACGACGTCCGAATGTGTTTCTCGTCGGCTCAGAAGTAAGCAGATTTCAGACGTTTAAAACCAGCTTCGCAAAGCGCAGTTTCTTAATTGTCCACTTTTAAATAATACTTCAAAAAACCTTAGTTTAGCTCTCAGTTAAGTGCATTTGTATGAATCTTCATCATTTTTTTTATTATTTTGTTTTGTTTCTTACAACAGCCAACAATTCGTCCAGTTCCAGAGAAATTGATAAACAGATAACGCTATTTATTGTACGTTGGGATTTCATCGCGCCAGTTCTTGTAGATAAATGTATAATTAAAACACAGGAAAACTCAAAGAGTTGATTTAAGGTTTGGTGTTTTTGGCGTCCGTGCAGTAGACGTTCGTTAGAATAGAATTACATCGAAATTGATTCTACGACTATTATTGCTCTTTACTATTCTAACAGCTGTCTTATTAGCTAATCTGTACTGATCCGCAATATTTCTTTCGCTATTAATTCCTCACCATACATTTCCAGGTGGACCGACATATTTCTCTTCCAACAAAACCCTTTCCTCTGGATAGAAAAACTAAAGAAGAATTCTGTTGTTTTTTTTACATCTTGCTGTAGATGAAATGTTCTGCTTTGCCTTTAAAATAATTTTAAGAGAAAACAAAAAAAAAGTTGCATTTTCTCAATGTATAGGTAACACCTGATGTGTTTTACTTCTCCGCCAGATTTTATGATTTTACGCATCTCTAAATGTTATACAAGTCATGTTACCCAGAAAATAAAATAACTTTATTTCAAATTTTTTTGTTTTTGTTATTATATTCATTTTTTTTTAAATTTAAGCTCCAAAGTACAAAATAGGTTATACATGATCCGCCCACATTTGGAAATTATCACATGTCCATATTTCTAACTATATCAAATCTTTTTTCTGTGGTTAAATGAAACGTTGTGCATTGTAGATTGTAGTTTTAAGCAAGTAAAATTCTTTTACATAAGTGTATATATTTTGTTCCTTGAAGTCGTTGTTAAGGAAGTCCTAACCTATATATTTTTGTCCCTTGAAGTCGTTGTTAAGGAAGTCCTAACCTATGTATTTTTTTTTATATTTTTAAGCTCAATTACACCCATAACTTTCTTACTTTTATCTGTGTGTAAATAAACAGATAAATGAAAGACATAGAGACAAAATAAGAACGATCGGAGATTCAATTATTTATCTCACTTACTGTTTAGGTACCTCATAAATACAATCACCATTTTACGCTCTTATCATATTGTCAATTTCACTACATTCCATTTAAAGGTGTCCCTGAGCATCAACAAGAGGTACATTATTTATATTCGTAGTTATGGACATTAAAAATATACATATATAATGGATTATATGTACATAATTATGCGTTTCAAACACGTGCGTCTGTATGTGCATTTATTTAGTACATGTGAAGATATTTATGTTAAGTACATTTCATTGAAACTATCCGACATTTCGAAATCGCTGTTCTTCAGTTTCGTATCATATTGATAACGTTTCTGCTTTGACGTCTATCACATTAGAAAACGCATTTTGCTCCTAAAACATTACAGTTAAGGATAAAATTGATATTACGTGAAATAATTGCATTTCTTTAAAACTCTACTTTCTACAGTTGTTTCTCCTTTAAATTCAGAAATTGAAGAGAAATGCAGGAAATTAATGGATTTTCAACAACCGAAAACACGTGCACGCTCCTGACATCTAGTGACAGATTATTGCGAGTTTATAGATCATAATCGTCAGTATTGAAACCAATTATAATTATTTTTTTTGTAATATCCTATTCTAATGCAAACACATATGCATATATATTGTTTTCATAATGCATAATTATTAGCGATACAACTTACTGTCTCCTTCCCACTTCGAATTTTAAAGCTATTCATTTCCTTCTTGATTATTCCACATCACAAAGCGAATACAACAGTAAAGTGTGTCGACTTGCATTGAAAATTACTGTTAATATCATTCAGAGTATCTTATTTTATTAAACTTTACAAGAGACTATTTGTGCTGTGCCTACCGTGAGTATCGAACCCCGCTTTTCAGCAGTGTAACTTTAGAAGCTTACAGCATGTTTGAGAAACAGCCTGCAGGACGTACACCTACGTTCAAACCTCCAATATGCTGCTACAATGTACGATAAATGTTCATTCCGTTTGCTTCGTCCAAGTTGACAAAATTCACAAGCATGTGCTTTCATAACGCATTCTTCTAAACAATGAAGTGGGACGAAGTGCTTTATTTTCTTTCAACTCAATACTGACGGGAAACAACTGACTGGTTTCATTTGACATAATGTTTGAATATAAACCAAACACTGATGACACCAACCTATGTTAGATAATTATATAAACTTCCAGTAATCTGTAGCATTAGGGTACGTAAACGAGTTGATGTCAGAATTCAATAATGAGTGAAATGTCAGGAACAAAACATACGTAGCTATTACAATAGATATTGTCTAATACGAAGGAAAGCAGAAAAGAAACGAAGCTGTTAATATATGTAAATCAAGACATAAGCTTTAAAGTAAGTTCATGTAGTGATTGATGATAAGATTTAATTTCGTTTCTCGATAGTCTTAACTGCAGTGGTGATTGATTGTATAATTTATCGTGATTTGAGCTTATGTGATTAATGGTAGTGGTTTGTACTATATGACCTGTATATGTGATTAGTGGTAGAATTTATTATAATTTAAACTTCAACTGTGTTTCATAGTAAGATTTATTACTGTTTCAAGTGTAGTTATGATTGAATGTAATATTTATTATCGCTTGAACTATAGTCGTGATTTATTCAGTTTCTGTTGCTTTATATCAGGACTCTCTTCCTACATTGCTTACATTCTCTCTATTTTCTATTCTTTATCGTATTTTGTCTTCTTTGTTACGACATCGTCGAATTTAGTGTTTTAAATGAACAATGTGTGAGGCGAAGTGTAAGATATACATTCACACAAATAATGATATCATTGGCTGACAAGCCCATATCTGTGATAAGCAAAACGTTATTTCTTACAGCAAAAATATTAGCTATCGCTAATGTCCGGCGAGAATTGTAGGATGACTGCAGTCATCCCAATTTTATTTAAATTAAGAAGTCGCACATTGCAATTAGTGTATTTACTAATTTTCAATAATTTTCTAGGCTTTTTTATTTCATTCAATGTTTACTTTTGTTGTTCTGGCTAATATACATAATAATATATTTTGTTGAAAAGTATAAACTGTTTTTTTGCTTATAGTGAATTAATACAACGATCAAAGTATCAACTGTCTTTCATCCAGCAAAATAAGCTATCTTGTTTATATTTTACACGTAAATTCTCATTCACATAGTCTTTGTTACTTATGTAATAAACATCAGTCTTTATTACTGTCACTAGAGATAAATACGGCGTTAAATATATTACATTTATATATATATATATATATATATATACACTGTGATAATAGAACGTCTATAAATAAAATTAGTGGGGCGCTCAGTGGAGCGCTTCTATCCGCCACGTAACGTTCGGTTCTCAACAAATGGCAAAAGGTGTCCATAGGACTTTTTTTTTTTTTTTTAAAGAGACACGGACCACTTTTGGCCGAACAGTAGGGAACAATATTTTCCATCACGTTTCATAAAATCCACTAATTTTTGACTGAGTACAAATAGTGTGAAGACTCGGTCCTCATCCTAACAGATAGGGATCTTTGGATTTTGTGATTTTTGACTCTCTCAAAAACAATCTAGCTTCGAGAAATCTTGCTCACAAAACCACACACAGAGTGGACAAAAAACACAACGTTCGCCCATTTTCGATGACGGAAATTATAATAGATGTATAACATTTTTAGTCTTTATTTCGTATTATAGTTTCGTTTTCTTCTATGCTCTTTTTTTTGCAAAATTATTTTTTCCAGTTTTCACAATATTTTCAATAAATTGCGTTATTGCTGTTTTTTGTTCCTTCATTTCGTTTCACAATATACGACTCAAATTATTTATGTGTTTGAATATAACCACAATACGGAACTCGTACTGCTGTTCATGTTATCAGAAATAGCGAGTTATGTTCTCTCTGCAGTTCTAATCCCATGCTTGTGTTGACGTAAAACAGCAAACTCGTGCCAAGGTCTTTTCTCCTTCCGGTCATAAGACTCATTCTCATTGACGGAATTATAATTGAAAGAAAAGTGAAATAAGGTCTTCTAATAGAGTGTCTATTTCGTTGATTAAATAAAACGCGTTAGAAAATACGCTTATCTAAAATCAGGAAATACGGTGCAAACACTTTTATACTATTTTATTTTCTGTTGATGAAATCTTGTACAACACCAGTAAAATAATTTATTGTCGTTGCTACTTATATGTAATACGGCAAAATTGTAGTTTAAGATCATACTTCATAGGATCATTTCTATAGTATGATAGTCGAGTTCTCTGAACGAAACTCGAACCCACGCTAACCACGATGAGGAGTTCTGGGTTTCTTCCTGAGCGTGAAGTCGGTGTGAGAGGAATGATGTTCGTCATTTCCGATCATCATTGATGACCGTTCCCCTCTTTTGAGTAAGAGTCGGAAGGAAGAAACTCTAGCTGAGTGGTCTTTATTTTAATTGTAAGAGATGAAAGAAGTAAAAGACACGTAAACTTATGTTCATCGAAATTCATGAAAGATAACATTTATGAACTAAGATATGGTTAAAATAGAACGTTTAAATAATGATTTTCCAATTTCGTCTTGTGTTTCTATATTATCCTGAACAATATATCGTACACGTAACTGTAGCTGAGGTTTGTTAAATATTAATTGTATTCTTTGGTGGATCTAAAAAGCGTTTTATCAATTATTGTTATCGGAACTTTATTAAATAATAAACTTTAGTAAGTAAAGCTTGAGATATCAAGTGCTTTTCACGATTACTATTGCATTAAGACATTATCGATGCATGCCTTAACATTAAATGGGATAAAAAATCAGAAATACCGTTTTGAACAACAGAGGTATGTAAAGAGTTAACAGGCCATAGTTGTAAATTATCTCATGATATCATTAAACTGTCAGTAGTTGGACACTCAAAGAATGTGAAAATATTTTCACGACGTCCGAATGTGTTTCTCGTCGGCTCAGAAGTAAGCAGATTTCAGACGTTTAAAACCAGCTTCGCAAAGCGCAGTTTCTTAATTGTCCACTTTTAAATAATACTTCAAAAAACCTTAGTTTAGCTCTCAGTTAAGTGCATTTGTATGAATCTTCATCATTTTTTTTATTATTTTGTTTTGTTTCTTACAACAGCCAACAATTCGTCCAGTTCCAGAGAAATTGATAAACAGATAACGCTATTTATTGTACGTTGGGATTTCATCGCGCCAGTTCTTGTAGATAAATGTATAATTAAAACACAGGAAAACTCAAAGAGTTGATTTAAGGTTTGGTGTTTTGGCGTCCGTGCAGTAGACGTTCGTTAGAATAGAATTACATCGAAATTGATTCTACGACTATTATTGCTCTTTACTATTCTAACAGCTGTCTTATTAGCTAATCTGTACTGATCCGCAATATTTCTTTCGCTATTAATTCCTCACCATACATTTCCAGGTGGACCGACATATTTCTCTTCCAACAAAACCCTTTCCTCTGGATAGAAAAACTAAAGAAGAATTATGTTGTTTTTTTTTACATCTTGCTGTAGATGAAATGTTCTGCTTTGCCTTTAAAATAATTTTAAGAGAAAACAAAAAAAAAGTTGCATTTTCTCAATGTATAGGTAACACCTGATGTGTTTTACTTCTCCGCCAGATTTTATGATTTTACGCATCTCTAAATGTTATACAAGTCATGTTACCCAGAAAATAAAATAACTTTATTTCAAATTTTTTTGTTTTTGTTATTCTATTCATTTTTTTTTAAAATTTAAGCTCCAAAGTACAAAATAGGTTATACATGATCCGCCCACATTTGGAAATTATCACATGTCCATATTTCTAACTATATCAAATCTTTTTTCTGTGGTTAAATGAAACGTTGTGCATTGTAGATTGTAGTTTTAAGCAAGTAAAATTCTTTTACATAAGTGTATATATTTTTGTTCCTTGAAGTCGTTGTTAAGGAAGTCCTAACCTATATATTTTTGTCCCTTGAAGTCGTTGTTAAGGAAGTCCTAACCTATGTATTTTTTTTTATATTTTTAAGCTCAATTACACCCATAACTTTCTTACTTTTATCTGTGTGTAAATAAACAGATAAATGAAAGACATAGAGACAAAATAAGAACGATCGGAGATTCAATTATTTATCTCACTTACTGTTTAGGTACCTCATAAATACAATCACCATTTTACGCTCTTATCATATTGTCAATTTCACTACATTCCATTTAAAGGTGTCCCTGAGCATCAACAAGAGGTACATTATTTATATTCGTAGTTATGGACATTAAAAATATACATATATAATGGATTATATGTACATAATTATGCGTTTCAAACACGTGCGTCTGTATGTGCATTTATTTAGTACATGTGAAGATATTTATGTTAAGTACATTTCATTGAAACTATCCGACATTTCGAAATCGCTGTTCTTCAGTTTCGTATCATATTGATAACGTTTCTGCTTTGACGTCTATCACATTAGAAAACGCATTTTGCTCCTAAAACATTACAGTTAAGGATAAAATTGATATTACGTGAAATAATTGCATTTCTTTAAAACTCTACTTTCTACAGTTGTTTCTCCTTTAAATTCAGAAATTGAAGAGAAATGCAGGAAATTAATGGATTTTCAACAACCGAAAACACGTGCACGCTCCTGACATCTAGTGACAGATTATTGCGAGTTTATAGATCATAATCGTCAGTATTGAAACCAATTATAATTATTTTTTTGTAATATCCTATTCTAATGCAAACACATATGCATATATATTGTTTTCATAATGCATAATTATTAGCGATACAACTTACTGTCTCCTTCCCACTTCAATTTTAAAGCTATTCATTTCCTTCTTGATTATTCCACATCACAAAGCGAATACAACAGTAAAGTGTGTCGACTTGCATTGAAAATTACTGTTAATATCATTCAGAGTATCTTATTTTATTAAACTTTACAAGAGACTATTTGTGCTGTGCCTACCGTGAGTATCGAACCCCGCTTTTCAGCAGTGTAACTTTAGAAGCTTACAGCATGTTTGAGAAACAGCCTGCAGGACGTACACCTACGTTCAAACCTCCAATATGCTGCTACAATGTACGATAAATGTTCATTCCGTTTGCTTCGTCCAAGTTGACAAAATTCACAAGCATGTGCTTTCATAACGCATTCTTCTAAACAATGAAGTGGGACGAAGTGCTTTATTTTCTTTCAACTCAATACTGACGGGAAACAACTGACTGGTTTCATTTGACATAATGTTTGAATATAAACCAAACACTGATGACACCAACCTATGTTAGATAATTATATAAACTTCCAGTAATCTGTAGCATTAGGGTACGTAAACGAGTTGATGTCAGAATTCAATAATGAGTGAAATGTCAGGAACAAAACATACGTAGCTATTACAATAGATATTGTCTAATACGAAGGAAAGCAGAAAAGAAACGAAGCTGTTAATATATGTAAATCAAGACATAAGCTTTAAAGTAAGTTCATGTAGTGATTGATGATAAGATTTAATTTCGTTTCTCGATAGTCTTAACTGCAGTGGTGATTGATTGTATAATTTATCGTGATTTGAGCTTATGTGATTAATGGTAGTGGTTTGTACTATATGACCTGTATATGTGATTAGTGGTAGAATTTATTATAATTTAAACTTCAACTGTGTTTCATAGTAAGATTTATTACTGTTTCAAGTGTAGTTATGATTGAATGTAATATTTATTATCGCTTGAACTATAGTCGTGATTTATTCAGTTTCTGTTGCTTTATATCAGGACTCTCTTCCTACATTGCTTACATTCTCTCTATTTTCTATTCTTTATCGTATTTTGTCTTCTTTGTTACGACATCGTCGAATTTAGTGTTTTAAATGAACAATGTGTGAGGCGAAGTGTAAGATATACATTCACACAAATAATGATATCATTGGCTGACAAGCCCATATCTGTGATAAGCAAAAACGTTATTTCTTACAGCAAAAATATTAGCTATCGCTAATGTCCGGCGAGAATTGTAGGATGACTGCAGTCATCCCAATTTTATTTAAATTAAGAAGTCGCACATTGCAATTAGTGTATTTACTAATTTTCAATAATTTTCTAGGCTTTTTTATTTCATTCAATGTTTACTTTTGTTGTTCTGGCTAATATACATAATAATATATTTTGTTGAAAAGTATAAACTGTTTTTTTGCTTATAGTGAATTAATACAACGATCAAAGTATCAACTGTCTTTCATCCAGCAAAATAAGCTATCTTGTTTATATTTTACACGTAAATTCTCATTCACATAGTCTTTGTTACTTATGTAATAAACATCAGTCTTTATTACTGTCACTAGAGATAAATACGGCGTTAAATATATTACATTTATATATATATATATATATATACACTGTGATAATAGAACGTCTATAAATAAAATTAGAGGGGCGCTCAGTGGAGCGCTTCTATCCGCCACGTAACGTTCGGTTCTCAACAAATGGCAAAAGGTGTCCATAGGACTTTTTTTTTTTTTTTTTAAAGAGACACGGACCACTTTTGGCCGAACAGTAGGGAACAATATTTTCCATCACGTTTCATAAAAATCCACTAATTTTGACTGAGTACAAATAGTGTGAAGACTCGGTCCTCATCCTAACAGATAGGGATCTTTGGATTTTGTGATTTTTGACTCTCTCAAAAACAATCTAGCTTCGAGAAATCTTGCTCACAAAACCACACACAGAGTGGACAAAAAACACAACGTTCGCCCATTTTCGATGACGGAAATTATAATAGATGTATAACATTTTAGTCTACACTTATTTCGTATTATAGTTTCGTTTTCTTCTATGCTCTTATTTTTTGCAAAATTATTTTTTCCAGTTTTCACAATATTTTCAATAAATTGCGTTATTGCTGTTTTTGTTCCTTCATTTCGTTTCACAATATACGACTCAAATTATTTATGTGTTTGAATATAACCACAATACGGAACTCGTACTGCTGTTCATGTTATCAGAAATAGCGAGTTATGTTCTCTCTGCAGTTCTAATCCCATGCTTGTGTTGACGTAAAACAGCAAACTCGTGCCAAGGTCTTTTCTCCTTCCGGTCATAAGACTCATTCTCATTGACGGAATTATAATTGAAAGAAAAGTGAAATAAGGTCTTCTAATAGAGTGTCTATTTCGTTGATTAAATAAAACGCGTTAGAAAATACGCTTATCTAAAATCAGGAAATACGGTGCAAACACTTTTATACTATTTTATTTTCTGTTGATGAAATCTTGTACAACACCAGTAAAATAATTTATTGTCGTTGCTACTTATATGTAATACGGCAAAATTGTAGTTTAAGATCATACTTCATAGGATCATTTCTATAGTATGATAGTCGAGTTCTCTGAACGAAACTCGAACCCACGCTAACCACGATGAGGAGTTCTGGGTTTCTTCCTGAGCGTGAAGTCGGTGTGAGAGGAATGATGTTCGTCATTTCCGATCATCATTGATGACCGTTCCCCTCTTTTGAGTAAGAGTCGGAAGGAAGAAACTCTAGCTGAGTGGTCTTTATTTTAATTGTAAGAGATGAAAGAAGTAAAAGACACGTAAACTTATGTTCATCGAAATTCATGAAAGATAACATTTATGAACTAAGATATGGTTAAAATAGAACGTTTAAATAATGATTTTCCAATTTCGTCTTGTGTTTCTATATTATCCTGAACAATATATCGTACACGTAACTGTAGCTGAGGTTTGTTAAATATTAATTGTATTCTTTGGTGGATCTAAAAAGCGTTTTATCAATTATTGTTATCGGAACTTTATTAAATAATAAACTTTAGTAAGTAAAGCTTGAGATATCAAGTGCTTTTCACGATTACTATTGCATTAAGACATTATCGATGCATGCCTTAACATTAAATGGGATAAAAAATCAGAAATACCGTTTTGAACAACAGAGGTATGTAAAGAGTTAACAGGCCATAGTTGTAAATTATCTCATGATATCATTAAACTGTCAGTAGTTGGACACTCAAAGAATGTGAAAATATTTTCACGACGTCCGAATGTGTTTCTCGTCGGCTCAGAAGTAAGCAGATTTCAGACGTTTAAAACCAGCTTCGCAAAGCGCAGTTTCTTAATTGTCCACTTTTAAATAATACTTCAAAAAACCTTAGTTTAGCTCTCAGTTAAGTGCATTTGTATGAATCTTCATCATTTTTTTTATTATTTTGTTTTGTTTCTTACAACAGCCAACAATTCGTCCAGTTCCAGAGAAATTGATAAACAGATAACGCTATTTATTGTACGTTGGGATTTCATCGCGCCAGTTCTTGTAGATAAATGTATAATTAAAACACAGGAAAACTCAAAGAGTTGATTTAAGGTTTGGTGTTTTTGGCGTCCGTGCAGTAGACGTTCGTTAGAATAGAATTACATCGAAATTGATTCTACGACTATTATTGCTCTTTACTATTCTAACAGCTGTCTTATTAGCTAATCTGTACTGATCCGCAATATTTCTTTCGCTATTAATTCCTCACCATACATTTCCAGGTGGACCGACATATTTCTCTTCCAACAAAACCCTTTCCTCTGGATAGAAAAACTAAAGAAGAATTCTGTTGTTTTTTTACATCTTGCTGTAGATGAAATGTTCTGCTTTGCCTTTAAAATAATTTTAAGAGAAAACAAAAAAAAAGTTGCATTTTCTCAATGTATAGGTAACACCTGATGTGTTTTACTTCTCCGCCAGATTTTTATGATTTTACGCATCTCTAAATGTTATACAAGTCATGTTACCCAGAAAATAAAATAACTTTATTTCAAATTTTTTTGTTTTTGTTATTCTATTCATTTTTTTTAAATTTAAGCTCCAAAGTACAAAATAGGTTATACATGATCCGCCCACATTTGGAAATTATCACATGTCCATATTTCTAACTATATCAAATCTTTTTTCTGTGGTTAAATGAAACGTTGTGCATTGTAGATTGTAGTTTTAAGCAAGTAAAATTCTTTTACATAAGTGTATATATTTTTGTTCCTTGAAGTCGTTGTTAAGGAAGTCCTAACCTATATATTTTTGTCCCTTGAAGTCGTTGTTAAGGAAGTCCTAACCTATGTATTTTTTTTATATTTTTAAGCTCAATTACACCCATAACTTTCTTACTTTTATCTGTGTGTAAATAAACAGATAAATGAAAGACATAGAGACAAAATAAGAACGATCGGAGATTCAATTATTTATCTCACTTACTGTTTAGGTACCTCATAAATACAATCACCATTTTACGCTCTTATCATATTGTCAATTTCACTACATTCCATTTAAAGGTGTCCCTGAGCATCAACAAGAGGTACATTATTTATATTCGTAGTTATGGACATTAAAAATATACATATATAATGGATTATATGTACATAATTATGCGTTTCAAACACGTGCGTCTGTATGTGCATTTATTTAGTACATGTGAAGATATTTATGTTAAGTACATTTCATTGAAACTATCCGACATTTCGAAATCGCTGTTCTTCAGTTTCGTATCATATTGATAACGTTTCTGCTTTGACGTCTATCACATTAGAAAACGCATTTTGCTCCTAAAACATTACAGTTAAGGATAAAATTGATATTACGTGAAATAATTGCATTTCTTTAAAACTCTACTTTCTACAGTTGTTTCTCCTTTAAATTCAGAAATTGAAGAGAAATGCAGGAAATTAATGGATTTTCAACAACCGAAAACACGTGCACGCTCCTGACATCTAGTGACAGATTATTGCGAGTTTATAGATCATAATCGTCAGTATTGAAACCAATTATAATTATTTTTTTTGTAATATCCTATTCTAATGCAAACACATATGCATATATATTGTTTTCATAATGCATAATTATTAGCGATACAACTTACTGTCTCCTTCCCACTTCGAATTTTAAAGCTATTCATTTCCTTCTTGATTATTCCACATCACAAAGCGAATACAACAGTAAAGTGTGTCGACTTGCATTGAAAATTACTGTTAATATCATTCAGAGTATCTTATTTTATTAAACTTTACAAGAGACTATTTGTGCTGTGCCTACCGTGAGTATCGAACCCCGCTTTTCAGCAGTGTAACTTTAGAAGCTTACAGCATGTTTGAGAAACAGCCTGCAGGACGTACACCTACGTTCAAACCTCCAATATGCTGCTACAATGTACGATAAATGTTCATTCCGTTTGCTTCGTCCAAGTTGACAAAATTCACAAGCATGTGCTTTCATAACGCATTCTTCTAAACAATGAAGTGGGACGAAGTGCTTTATTTTCTTTCAACTCAATACTGACGGGAAACAACTGACTGGTTTCATTTGACATAATGTTTGAATATAAACCAAACACTGATGACACCAACCTATGTTAGATAATTATATAAACTTCCAGTAATCTGTAGCATTAGGGTACGTAAACGAGTTGATGTCAGAATTCAATAATGAGTGAAATGTCAGGAACAAAACATACGTAGCTATTACAATAGATATTGTCTAATACGAAGGAAAGCAGAAAAGAAACGAAGCTGTTAATATATGTAAATCAAGACATAAGCTTTAAAGTAAGTTCATGTAGTGATTGATGATAAGATTTAATTTCGTTTCTCGATAGTCTTAACTGCAGTGGTGATTGATTGTATAATTTATCGTGATTTGAGCTTATGTGATTAATGGTAGTGGTTTGTACTATATGACCTGTATATGTGATTAGTGGTAGAATTTATTATAATTTAAACTTCAACTGTGTTTCATAGTAAGATTTATTACTGTTTCAAGTGTAGTTATGATTGAATGTAATATTTATTATCGCTTGAACTATAGTCGTGATTTATTCAGTTTCTGTTGCTTTATATCAGGACTCTCTTCCTACATTGCTTACATTCTCTCTATTTTCTATTCTTTATCGTATTTTGTCTTCTTTGTTACGACATCGTCGAATTTAGTGTTTTAAATGAACAATGTGTGAGGCGAAGTGTAAGATATACATTCACACAAATAATGATATCATTGGCTGACAAGCCCATATCTGTGATAAGCAAAACGTTATTTCTTACAGCAAAAATATTAGCTATCGCTAATGTCCGGCGAGAATTGTAGGATGACTGCAGTCATCCCAATTTTATTTAAATTAAGAAGTCGCACATTGCAATTAGTGTATTTACTAATTTTCAATAATTTTCTAGGCTTTTTTATTTCATTCAATGTTTACTTTTGTTGTTCTGGCTAATATACATAATAATATATTTTGTTGAAAAGTATAAACTGTTTTTTTGCTTATAGTGAATTAATACAACGATCAAAGTATCAACTGTCTTTCATCCAGCAAAATAAGCTATCTTGTTTATATTTTACACGTAAATTCTCATTCACATAGTCTTTGTTACTTATGTAATAAACATCAGTCTTTATTACTGTCACTAGAGATAAATACGGCGTTAAATATATTACATTTATATATATATATATATATATACACTGTGATAATAGAACGTCTATAAATAAAATTAGAGGGGCGCTCAGTGGAGCGCTTCTATCCGCCACGTAACGTTCGGTTCTCAACAAATGGCAAAAGGTGTCCATAGGACTTTTTTTTTTTTTTTTAAAGAGACACGGACCACTTTTGGCCGAACAGTAGGGAACAATATTTTCCATCACGTTTCATAAAAATCCACTAATTTTGACTGAGTACAAATAGTGTGAAGACTCGGTCCTCATCCTAACAGATAGGGATCTTTGGATTTTGTGATTTTTGACTCTCTCAAAAACAATCTAGCTTCGAGAAATCTTGCTCACAAAACCACACACAGAGTGGACAAAAAACACAACGTTCGCCCATTTTCGATGACGGAAATTATAATAGATGTATAACATTTTTAGTCTACACTTATTTCGTATTATAGTTTCGTTTTCTTCTATGCTCTTATTTTTTGCAAAATTATTTTTTTCCAGTTTTCACAATATTTTCAATAAATTGCGTTATTGCTGTTTTTTGTTCCTTCATTTCGTTTCACAATATACGACTCAAATTATTTATGTGTTTGAATATAACCACAATACGGAACTCGTACTGCTGTTCATGTTATCAGAAATAGCGAGTTATGTTCTCTCTGCAGTTCTAATCCCATGCTTGTGTTGACGTAAAACAGCAAACTCGTGCCAAGGTCTTTTCTCCTTCCGGTCATAAGACTCATTCTCATTGACGGAATTATAATTGAAAGAAAAGTGAAATAAGGTCTTCTAATAGAGTGTCTATTTCGTTGATTAAATAAAACGCGTTAGAAAATACGCTTATCTAAAATCAGGAAATACGGTGCAAACACTTTTATACTATTTTATTTTCTGTTGATGAAATCTTGTACAACACCAGTAAAATAATTTATTGTCGTTGCTACTTATATGTAATACGGCAAAATTGTAGTTTAAGATCATACTTCATAGGATCATTTCTATAGTATGATAGTCGAGTTCTCTGAACGAAACTCGAACCCACGCTAACCACGATGAGGAGTTCTGGGTTTCTTCCTGAGCGTGAAGTCGGTGTGAGAGGAATGATGTTCGTCATTTCCGATCATCATTGATGACCGTTCCCCTCTTTTGAGTAAGAGTCGGAAGGAAGAAACTCTAGCTGAGTGGTCTTTATTTTAATTGTAAGAGATGAAAGAAGTAAAAGACACGTAAACTTATGTTCATCGAAATTCATGAAAGATAACATTTATGAACTAAGATATGGTTAAAATAGAACGTTTAAATAATGATTTTCCAATTTCGTCTTGTGTTTCTATATTATCCTGAACAATATATCGTACACGTAACTGTAGCTGAGGTTTGTTAAATATTAATTGTATTCTTTGGTGGATCTAAAAAGCGTTTTATCAATTATTGTTATCGGAACTTTATTAAATAATAAACTTTAGTAAGTAAAGCTTGAGATATCAAGTGCTTTTCACGATTACTATTGCATTAAGACATTATCGATGCATGCCTTAACATTAAATGGGATAAAAAATCAGAAATACCGTTTTGAACAACAGAGGTATGTAAAGAGTTAACAGGCCATAGTTGTAAATTATCTCATGATATCATTAAACTGTCAGTAGTTGGACACTCAAAGAATGTGAAAATATTTTCACGACGTCCGAATGTGTTTCTCGTCGGCTCAGAAGTAAGCAGATTTCAGACGTTTAAAACCAGCTTCGCAAAGCGCAGTTTCTTAATTGTCCACTTTTAAATAATACTTCAAAAAACCTTAGTTTAGCTCTCAGTTAAGTGCATTTGTATGAATCTTCATCATTTTTTTTATTATTTTGTTTTGTTTCTTACAACAGCCAACAATTCGTCCAGTTCCAGAGAAATTGATAAACAGATAACGCTATTTATTGTACGTTGGGATTTCATCGCGCCAGTTCTTGTAGATAAATGTATAATTAAAACACAGGAAAACTCAAAGAGTTGATTTAAGGTTTGGTGTTTTTGGCGTCCGTGCAGTAGACGTTCGTTAGAATAGAATTACATCGAAATTGATTCTACGACTATTATTGCTCTTTACTATTCTAACAGCTGTCTTATTAGCTAATCTGTACTGATCCGCAATATTTCTTTCGCTATTAATTCCTCACCATACATTTCCAGGTGGACCGACATATTTCTCTTCCAACAAAACCCTTTCCTCTGGATAGAAAAACTAAAGAAGAATTCTGTTGTTTTTTTTACATCTTGCTGTAGATGAAATGTTCTGCTTTGCCTTTAAAATAATTTTAAGAGAAAACAAAAAAAAAGTTGCATTTTCTCAATGTATAGGTAACACCTGATGTGTTTTACTTCTCCGCCAGATTTTTATGATTTTACGCATCTCTAAATGTTATACAAGTCATGTTACCCAGAAAATAAAATAACTTTATTTCAAATTTTTTTGTTTTGTTATTCTATTCATTTTTTTTTAAAATTTAAGCTCCAAAGTACAAAATAGGTTATACATGATCCGCCCACATTTGGAAATTATCACATGTCCATATTTCTAACTATATCAAATCTTTTTTCTGTGGTTAAATGAAACGTTGTGCATTGTAGATTGTAGTTTTAAGCAAGTAAAATTCTTTTACATAAGTGTATATATTTTTGTTCCTTGAAGTCGTTGTTAAGGAAGTCCTAACCTATATATTTTTGTCCCTTGAAGTCGTTGTTAAGGAAGTCCTAACCTATGTATTTTTTTTTATATTTTTAAGCTCAATTACACCCATAACTTTCTTACTTTTATCTGTGTGTAAATAAACAGATAAATGAAAGACATAGAGACAAAATAAGAACGATCGGAGATTCAATTATTTATCTCACTTACTGTTTAGGTACCTCATAAATACAATCACCATTTTACGCTCTTATCATATTGTCAATTTCACTACATTCCATTTAAAGGTGTCCCTGAGCATCAACAAGAGGTACATTATTTATATTCGTAGTTATGGACATTAAAAATATACATATATAATGGATTATATGTACATAATTATGCGTTTCAAACACGTGCGTCTGTATGTGCATTTATTTAGTACATGTGAAGATATTTATGTTAAGTACATTTCATTGAAACTATCCGACATTTCGAAATCGCTGTTCTTCAGTTTCGTATCATATTGATAACGTTTCTGCTTTGACGTCTATCACATTAGAAAACGCATTTTGCTCCTAAAACATTACAGTTAAGGATAAAATTGATATTACGTGAAATAATTGCATTTCTTTAAAACTCTACTTTCTACAGTTGTTTCTCCTTTAAATTCAGAAATTGAAGAGAAATGCAGGAAATTAATGGATTTTCAACAACCGAAAACACGTGCACGCTCCTGACATCTAGTGACAGATTATTGCGAGTTTATAGATCATAATCGTCAGTATTGAAACCAATTATAATTATTTTTTTGTAATATCCTATTCTAATGCAAACACATATGCATATATATTGTTTTCATAATGCATAATTATTAGCGATACAACTTACTGTCTCCTTCCCACTTCGAATTTTAAAGCTATTCATTTCCTTCTTGATTATTCCACATCACAAAGCGAATACAACAGTAAAGTGTGTCGACTTGCATTGAAAATTACTGTTAATATCATTCAGAGTATCTTATTTTATTAAACTTTACAAGAGACTATTTGTGCTGTGCCTACCGTGAGTATCGAACCCCGCTTTTCAGCAGTGTAACTTTAGAAGCTTACAGCATGTTTGAGAAACAGCCTGCAGGACGTACACCTACGTTCAAACCTCCAATATGCTGCTACAATGTACGATAAATGTTCATTCCGTTTGCTTCGTCCAAGTTGACAAAATTCACAAGCATGTGCTTTCATAACGCATTCTTCTAAACAATGAAGTGGGACGAAGTGCTTTATTTTCTTTCAACTCAATACTGACGGGAAACAACTGACTGGTTTCATTTGACATAATGTTTGAATATAAACCAAACACTGATGACACCAACCTATGTTAGATAATTATATAAACTTCCAGTAATCTGTAGCATTAGGGTACGTAAACGAGTTGATGTCAGAATTCAATAATGAGTGAAATGTCAGGAACAAAACATACGTAGCTATTACAATAGATATTGTCTAATACGAAGGAAAGCAGAAAAGAAACGAAGCTGTTAATATATGTAAATCAAGACATAAGCTTTAAAGTAAGTTCATGTAGTGATTGATGATAAGATTTAATTTCGTTTCTCGATAGTCTTAACTGCAGTGGTGATTGATTGTATAATTTATCGTGATTTGAGCTTATGTGATTAATGGTAGTGGTTTGTACTATATGACCTGTATATGTGATTAGTGGTAGAATTTATTATAATTTAAACTTCAACAGTGTTTCATAGTAAGATTTATTACTGTTTCAAGTGTAGTTATGATTGAATGTAATATTTATTATCGCTTGAACTATAGTCGTGATTTATTCAGTTTCTGTTGCTTTATATCAGGACTCTCTTCCTACATTGCTTACATTCTCTCTATTTTCTATTCTTTATCGTATTTTGTCTTCTTTGTTACGACATCGTCGAATTTAGTGTTTTAAATGAACAATGTGTGAGGCGAAGTGTAAGATATACATTCACACAAATAATGATATCATTGGCTGACAAGCCCATATCTGTGATAAGCAAAAACGTTATTTCTTACAGCAAAAATATTAGCTATCGCTAATGTCCGGCGAGAATTGTAGGATGACTGCAGTCATCCCAATTTTATTTAAATTAAGAAGTCGCACATTGCAATTAGTGTATTTACTAATTTTCAATAATTTTCTAGGCTTTTTTATTTCATTCAATGTTTACTTTTGTTGTTCTGGCTAATATACATAATAATATATTTTGTTGAAAAGTATAAACTGTTTTTTTGCTTATAGTGAATTAATACAACGATCAAAGTATCAACTGTCTTTCATCCAGCAAAATAAGCTATCTTGTTTATATTTTACACGTAAATTCTCATTCACATAGTCTTTGTTACTTATGTAATAAACATCAGTCTTTATTACTGTCACTAGAGATAAATACGGCGTTAAATATATTACATTTATATATATATATATATATATACACTGTGATAATAGAACGTCTATAAATAAAATTAGAGGGGCGCTCAGTGGAGCGCTTCTATCCGCCACGTAACGTTCGGTTCTCAACAAATGGCAAAAGGTGTCCATAGGACTTTTTTTTTTTTTTTTTAAAGAGACACGGACCACTTTTGGCCGAACAGTAGGGAACAATATTTTCCATCACGTTTCATAAAAATCCACTAATTTTTGACTGAGTACAAATAGTGTGAAGACTCGGTCCTCATCCTAACAGATAGGGATCTTTGGATTTTGTGATTTTTGACTCTCTCAAAAACAATCTAGCTTCGAGAAATCTTGCTCACAAAACCACACACAGAGTGGACAAAAAACACAACGTTCGCCCATTTTCGATGACGGAAATTATAATAGATGTATAACATTTTTAGTCTACACTTATTTCGTATTATAGTTTCGTTTTCTTCTATGCTCTTATTTTTTGCAAAATTATTTTTTCCAGTTTTCACAATATTTTCAATAAATTGCGTTATTGCTGTTTTTTGTTCCTTCATTTCGTTTCACAATATACGACTCAAATTATTTATGTGTTTGAATATAACCACAATACGGAACTCGTACTGCTGTTCATGTTATCAGAAATAGCGAGTTATGTTCTCTCTGCAGTTCTAATCCCATGCTTGTGTTGACGTAAAACAGCAAACTCGTGCCAAGGTCTTTTCTCCTTCCGGTCATAAGACTCATTCTCATTGACGGAATTATAATTGAAAGAAAAGTGAAATAAGGTCTTCTAATAGAGTGTCTATTTCGTTGATTAAATAAAACGCGTTAGAAAATACGCTTATCTAAAATCAGGAAATACGGTGCAAACACTTTTATACTATTTTATTTTCTGTTGATGAAATCTTGTACAACACCAGTAAAATAATTTATTGTCGTTGCTACTTATATGTAATACGGCAAAATTGTAGTTTAAGATCATACTTCATAGGATCATTTCTATAGTATGATAGTCGAGTTCTCTGAACGAAACTCGAACCCACGCTAACCACGATGAGGAGTTCTGGGTTTCTTCCTGAGCGTGAAGTCGGTGTGAGAGGAATGATGTTCGTCATTTCCGATCATCATTGATGACCGTTCCCCTCTTTTGAGTAAGAGTCGGAAGGAAGAAACTCTAGCTGAGTGGTCTTTATTTTAATTGTAAGAGATGAAAGAAGTAAAAGACACGTAAACTTATGTTCATCGAAATTCATGAAAGATAACATTTATGAACTAAGATATGGTTAAAATAGAACGTTTAAATAATGATTTTCCAATTTCGTCTTGTGTTTCTATATTATCCTGAACAATATATCGTACACGTAACTGTAGCTGAGGTTTGTTAAATATTAATTGTATTCTTTGGTGGATCTAAAAAGCGTTTTATCAATTATTGTTATCGGAACTTTATTAAATAATAAACTTTAGTAAGTAAAGCTTGAGATATCAAGTGCTTTTCACGATTACTATTGCATTAAGACATTATCGATGCATGCCTTAACATTAAATGGGATAAAAAATCAGAAATACCGTTTTGAACAACAGAGGTATGTAAAGAGTTAACAGGCCATAGTTGTAAATTATCTCATGATATCATTAAACTGTCAGTAGTTGGACACTCAAAGAATGTGAAAATATTTTCACGACGTCCGAATGTGTTTCTCGTCGGCTCAGAAGTAAGCAGATTTCAGACGTTTAAAACCAGCTTCGCAAAGCGCAGTTTCTTAATTGTCCACTTTTAAATAATACTTCAAAAAACCTTAGTTTAGCTCTCAGTTAAGTGCATTTGTATGAATCTTCATCATTTTTTTATTATTTTGTTTTGTTTCTTACAACAGCCAACAATTCGTCCAGTTCCAGAGAAATTGATAAACAGATAACGCTATTTATTGTACGTTGGGATTTCATCGCGCCAGTTCTTGTAGATAAATGTATAATTAAAACACAGGAAAACTCAAAGAGTTGATTTAAGGTTTGGTGTTTTTGGCGTCCGTGCAGTAGACGTTCGTTAGAATAGAATTACATCGAAATTGATTCTACGACTATTATTGCTCTTTACTATTCTAACAGCTGTCTTATTAGCTAATCTGTACTGATCCGCAATATTTCTTTCGCTATTAATTCCTCACCATACATTTCCAGGTGGACCGACATATTTCTCTTCCAACAAAACCCTTTCCTCTGGATAGAAAAACTAAAGAAGAATTATGTTGTTTTTTTTTACATCTTGCTGTAGATGAAATGTTCTGCTTTGCCTTTAAAATAATTTTAAGAGAAAACAAAAAAAAAGTTGCATTTTCTCAATGTATAGGTAACACCTGATGTGTTTTACTTCTCCGCCAGATTTTATGATTTTACGCATCTCTAAATGTTATACAAGTCATGTTACCCAGAAAATAAAATAACTTTATTTCAAATTTTTTTGTTTTTGTTATTATATTCATTTTTTTTAAAATTTAAGCTCCAAAGTACAAAATAGGTTATACATGATCCGCCCACATTTGGAAATTATCACATGTCCATATTTCTAACTATATCAAATCTTTTTCTGTGGTTAAATGAAACGTTGTGCATTGTAGATTGTAGTTTTAAGCAAGTAAAATTCTTTTACATAAGTGTATATATTTTGTTCCTTGAAGTCGTTGTTAAGGAAGTCCTAACCTATATATTTTGTCCCTTGAAGTCGTTGTTAAGGAAGTCCTAACCTATGTATTTTTTTTTATATTTTTAAGCTCAATTACACCCATAACTTTCTTACTTTTATCTGTGTGTAAATAAACAGATAAATGAAAGACATAGAGACAAAATAAGAACGATCGGAGATTCAATTATTTATCTCACTTACTGTTTAGGTACCTCATAAATACAATCACCATTTTACGCTCTTATCATATTGTCAATTTCACTACATTCCATTTAAAGGTGTCCCTGAGCATCAACAAGAGGTACATTATTTATATTCGTAGTTATGGACATTAAAAATATACATATATAATGGATTATATGTACATAATTATGCGTTTCAAACACGTGCGTCTGTATGTGCATTTATTTAGTACATGTGAAGATATTTATGTTAAGTACATTTCATTGAAACTATCCGACATTTCGAAATCGCTGTTCTTCAGTTTCGTATCATATTGATAACGTTTCTGCTTTGACGTCTATCACATTAGAAAACGCATTTTGCTCCTAAAACATTACAGTTAAGGATAAAATTGATATTACGTGAAATAATTGCATTTCTTTAAAACTCTACTTTCTACAGTTGTTTCTCCTTTAAATTCAGAAATTGAAGAGAAATGCAGGAAATTAATGGATTTTCAACAACCGAAAACACGTGCACGCTCCTGACATCTAGTGACAGATTATTGCGAGTTTATAGATCATAATCGTCAGTATTGAAACCAATTATAATTATTTTTTTTGTAATATCCTATTCTAATGCAAACACATATGCATATATATTGTTTTCATAATGCATAATTATTAGCGATACAACTTACTGTCTCCTTCCCACTTCGAATTTTAAAGCTATTCATTTCCTTCTTGATTATTCCACATCACAAAGCGAATACAACAGTAAAGTGTGTCGACTTGCATTGAAAATTACTGTTAATATCATTCAGAGTATCTTATTTTATTAAACTTTACAAGAGACTATTTGTGCTGTGCCTACCGTGAGTATCGAACCCCGCTTTTCAGCAGTGTAACTTTAGAAGCTTACAGCATGTTTGAGAAACAGCCTGCAGGACGTACACCTACGTTCAAACCTCCAATATGCTGCTACAATGTACGATAAATGTTCATTCCGTTTGCTTCGTCCAAGTTGACAAAATTCACAAGCATGTGCTTTCATAACGCATTCTTCTAAACAATGAAGTGGGACGAAGTGCTTTATTTTCTTTCAACTCAATACTGACGGGAAACAACTGACTGGTTTCATTTGACATAATGTTTGAATATAAACCAAACACTGATGACACCAACCTATGTTAGATAATTATATAAACTTCCAGTAATCTGTAGCATTAGGGTACGTAAACGAGTTGATGTCAGAATTCAATAATGAGTGAAATGTCAGGAACAAAACATACGTAGCTATTACAATAGATATTGTCTAATACGAAGGAAAGCAGAAAAGAAACGAAGCTGTTAATATATGTAAATCAAGACATAAGCTTTAAAGTAAGTTCATGTAGTGATTGATGATAAGATTTAATTTCGTTTCTCGATAGTCTTAACTGCAGTGGTGATTGATTGTATAATTTATCGTGATTTGAGCTTATGTGATTAATGGTAGTGGTTTGTACTATATGACCTGTATATGTGATTAGTGGTAGAATTTATTATAATTTAAACTTCAACTGTGTTTCATAGTAAGATTTATTACTGTTTCAAGTGTAGTTATGATTGAATGTAATATTTATTATCGCTTGAACTATAGTCGTGATTTATTCAGTTTCTGTTGCTTTATATCAGGACTCTCTTCCTACATTGCTTACATTCTCTCTATTTTCTATTCTTTATCGTATTTTGTCTTCTTTGTTACGACATCGTCGAATTTAGTGTTTTAAATGAACAATGTGTGAGGCGAAGTGTAAGATATACATTCACACAAATAATGATATCATTGGCTGACAAGCCCATATCTGTGATAAGCAAAAACGTTATTTCTTACAGCAAAAATATTAGCTATCGCTAATGTCCGGCGAGAATTGTAGGATGACTGCAGTCATCCCAATTTTATTTAAATTAAGAAGTCGCACATTGCAATTAGTGTATTTACTAATTTTCAATAATTTTCTAGGCTTTTTTATTTCATTCAATGTTTACTTTTGTTGTTCTGGCTAATATACATAATAATATATTTTGTTGAAAAGTATAAACTGTTTTTTTGCTTATAGTGAATTAATACAACGATCAAAGTATCAACTGTCTTTCATCCAGCAAAATAAGCTATCTTGTTTATATTTTACACGTAAATTCTCATTCACATAGTCTTTGTTACTTATGTAATAAACATCAGTCTTTATTACTGTCACTAGAGATAAATACGGCGTTAAATATATTACATTTATATATATATATATATATATACACTGTGATAATAGAACGTCTATAAATAAAATTAGAGGGGCGCTCAGTGGAGCGCTTCTATCCGCCACGTAACGTTCGGTTCTCAACAAATGGCAAAAGGTGTCCATAGGACTTTTTTTTTTTTTTTTAAAGAGACACGGACCACTTTTGGCCGAACAGTAGGGAACAATATTTTCCATCACGTTTCATAAAATCCACTAATTTTGACTGAGTACAAATAGTGTGAAGACTCGGTCCTCATCCTAACAGATAGGGATCTTTGGATTTTGTGATTTTTGACTCTCTCAAAAACAATCTAGCTTCGAGAAATCTTGCTCACAAAACCACACACAGAGTGGACAAAAAACACAACGTTCGCCCATTTTCGATGACGGAAATTATAATAGATGTATAACATTTTAGTCTACACTTATTTCGTATTATAGTTTCGTTTTCTTCTATGCTCTTATTTTTTGCAAAATTATTTTTTCCAGTTTTCACAATATTTTCAATAAATTGCGTTATTGCTGTTTTTGTTCCTTCATTTCGTTTCACAATATACGACTCAAATTATTTATGTGTTTGAATATAACCACAATACGGAACTCGTACTGCTGTTCATGTTATCAGAAATAGCGAGTTATGTTCTCTCTGCAGTTCTAATCCCATGCTTGTGTTGACGTAAAACAGCAAACTCGTGCCAAGGTCTTTTCTCCTTCCGGTCATAAGACTCATTCTCATTGACGGAATTATAATTGAAAGAAAAGTGAAATAAGGTCTTCTAATAGAGTGTCTATTTCGTTGATTAAATAAAACGCGTTAGAAAATACGCTTATCTAAAATCAGGAAATACGGTGCAAACACTTTTATACTATTTTATTTTCTGTTGATGAAATCTTGTACAACACCAGTAAAATAATTTATTGTCGTTGCTACTTATATGTAATACGGCAAAATTGTAGTTTAAGATCATACTTCATAGGATCATTTCTATAGTATGATAGTCGAGTTCTCTGAACGAAACTCGAACCCACGCTAACCACGATGAGGAGTTCTGGGTTTCTTCCTGAGCGTGAAGTCGGTGTGAGAGGAATGATGTTCGTCATTTCCGATCATCATTGATGACCGTTCCCCTCTTTTGAGTAAGAGTCGGAAGGAAGAAACTCTAGCTGAGTGGTCTTTATTTTAATTGTAAGAGATGAAAGAAGTAAAAGACACGTAAACTTATGTTCATCGAAATTCATGAAAGATAACATTTATGAACTAAGATATGGTTAAAATAGAACGTTTAAATAATGATTTTCCAATTTCGTCTTGTGTTTCTATATTATCCTGAACAATATATCGTACACGTAACTGTAGCTGAGGTTTGTTAAATATTAATTGTATTCTTTGGTGGATCTAAAAAGCGTTTTATCAATTATTGTTATCGGAACTTTATTAAATAATAAACTTTAGTAAGTAAAGCTTGAGATATCAAGTGCTTTTCACGATTACTATTGCATTAAGACATTATCGATGCATGCCTTAACATTAAATGGGATAAAAAATCAGAAATACCGTTTTGAACAACAGAGGTATGTAAAGAGTTAACAGGCCATAGTTGTAAATTATCTCATGATATCATTAAACTGTCAGTAGTTGGACACTCAAAGAATGTGAAAATATTTTCACGACGTCCGAATGTGTTTCTCGTCGGCTCAGAAGTAAGCAGATTTCAGACGTTTAAAACCAGCTTCGCAAAGCGCAGTTTCTTAATTGTCCACTTTTAAATAATACTTCAAAAAACCTTAGTTTAGCTCTCAGTTAAGTGCATTTGTATGAATCTTCATCATTTTTTTTATTATTTTGTTTTGTTTCTTACAACAGCCAACAATTCGTCCAGTTCCAGAGAAATTGATAAACAGATAACGCTATTTATTGTACGTTGGGATTTCATCGCGCCAGTTCTTGTAGATAAATGTATAATTAAAACACAGGAAAACTCAAAGAGTTGATTTAAGGTTTGGTGTTTTTGGCGTCCGTGCAGTAGACGTTCGTTAGAATAGAATTACATCGAAATTGATTCTACGACTATTATTGCTCTTTACTATTCTAACAGCTGTCTTATTAGCTAATCTGTACTGATCCGCAATATTTCTTTCGCTATTAATTCCTCACCATACATTTCCAGGTGGACCGACATATTTCTCTTCCAACAAAACCCTTTCCTCTGGATAGAAAAACTAAAGAAGAATTCTGTTGTTTTTTTTACATCTTGCTGTAGATGAAATGTTCTGCTTTGCCTTTAAAATAATTTTAAGAGAAAACAAAAAAAAAGTTGCATTTTCTCAATGTATAGGTAACACCTGATGTGTTTTACTTCTCCGCCAGATTTTTATGATTTTACGCATCTCTAAATGTTATACAAGTCATGTTACCCAGAAAATAAAATAACTTTATTTCAAATTTTTTTGTTTTTGTTATTCTATTCATTTTTTTTTAAATTTAAGCTCCAAAGTACAAAATAGGTTATACATGATCCGCCCACATTTGGAAATTATCACATGTCCATATTTCTAACTATATCAAATCTTTTTTCTGTGGTTAAATGAAACGTTGTGCATTGTAGATTGTAGTTTTAAGCAAGTAAAATTCTTTTACATAAGTGTATATATTTTTGTTCCTTGAAGTCGTTGTTAAGGAAGTCCTAACCTATATATTTTGTCCCTTGAAGTCGTTGTTAAGGAAGTCCTAACCTATGTATTTTTTTTTATATTTTTAAGCTCAATTACACCCATAACTTTCTTACTTTTATCTGTGTGTAAATAAACAGATAAATGAAAGACATAGAGACAAAATAAGAACGATCGGAGATTCAATTATTTATCTCACTTACTGTTTAGGTACCTCATAAATACAATCACCATTTTACGCTCTTATCATATTGTCAATTTCACTACATTCCATTTAAAGGTGTCCCTGAGCATCAACAAGAGGTACATTATTTATATTCGTAGTTATGGACATTAAAAATATACATATATAATGGATTATATGTACATAATTATGCGTTTCAAACACGTGCGTCTGTATGTGCATTTATTTAGTACATGTGAAGATATTTATGTTAAGTACATTTCATTGAAACTATCCGACATTTCGAAATCGCTGTTCTTCAGTTTCGTATCATATTGATAACGTTTCTGCTTTGACGTCTATCACATTAGAAAACGCATTTTGCTCCTAAAACATTACAGTTAAGGATAAAATTGATATTACGTGAAATAATTGCATTTCTTTAAAACTCTACTTTCTACAGTTGTTTCTCCTTTAAATTCAGAAATTGAAGAGAAATGCAGGAAATTAATGGATTTTCAACAACCGAAAACACGTGCACGCTCCTGACATCTAGTGACAGATTATTGCGAGTTTATAGATCATAATCGTCAGTATTGAAACCAATTATAATTATTTTTTTTGTAATATCCTATTCTAATGCAAACACATATGCATATATATTGTTTTCATAATGCATAATTATTAGCGATACAACTTACTGTCTCCTTCCCACTTCGAATTTTAAAGCTATTCATTTCCTTCTTGATTATTCCACATCACAAAGCGAATACAACAGTAAAGTGTGTCGACTTGCATTGAAAATTACTGTTAATATCATTCAGAGTATCTTATTTTATTAAACTTTACAAGAGACTATTTGTGCTGTGCCTACCGTGAGTATCGAACCCCGCTTTTCAGCAGTGTAACTTTAGAAGCTTACAGCATGTTTGAGAAACAGCCTGCAGGACGTACACCTACGTTCAAACCTCCAATATGCTGCTACAATGTACGATAAATGTTCATTCCGTTTGCTTCGTCCAAGTTGACAAAATTCACAAGCATGTGCTTTCATAACGCATTCTTCTAAACAATGAAGTGGGACGAAGTGCTTTATTTTCTTTCAACTCAATACTGACGGGAAACAACTGACTGGTTTCATTTGACATAATGTTTGAATATAAACCAAACACTGATGACACCAACCTATGTTAGATAATTATATAAACTTCCAGTAATCTGTAGCATTAGGGTACGTAAACGAGTTGATGTCAGAATTCAATAATGAGTGAAATGTCAGGAACAAAACATACGTAGCTATTACAATAGATATTGTCTAATACGAAGGAAAGCAGAAAAGAAACGAAGCTGTTAATATATGTAAATCAAGACATAAGCTTTAAAGTAAGTTCATGTAGTGATTGATGATAAGATTTAATTTCGTTTCTCGATAGTCTTAACTGCAGTGGTGATTGATTGTATAATTTATCGTGATTTGAGCTTATGTGATTAATGGTAGTGGTTTGTACTATATGACCTGTATATGTGATTAGTGGTAGAATTTATTATAATTTAAACTTCAACTGTGTTTCATAGTAAGATTTATTACTGTTTCAAGTGTAGTTATGATTGAATGTAATATTTATTATCGCTTGAACTATAGTCGTGATTTATTCAGTTTCTGTTGCTTTATATCAGGACTCTCTTCCTACATTGCTTACATTCTCTCTATTTTCTATTCTTTATCGTATTTTGTCTTCTTTGTTACGACATCGTCGAATTTAGTGTTTTAAATGAACAATGTGTGAGGCGAAGTGTAAGATATACATTCACACAAATAATGATATCATTGGCTGACAAGCCCATATCTGTGATAAGCAAAAACGTTATTTCTTACAGCAAAATATTAGCTATCGCTAATGTCCGGCGAGAATTGTAGGATGACTGCAGTCATCCCAATTTTATTTAAATTAAGAAGTCGCACATTGCAATTAGTGTATTTACTAATTTTCAATAATTTTCTAGGCTTTTTTATTTCATTCAATGTTTACTTTTGTTGTTCTGGCTAATATACATAATAATATATTTTGTTGAAAAGTATAAACTGTTTTTTTGCTTATAGTGAATTAATACAACGATCAAAGTATCAACTGTCTTTCATCCAGCAAAATAAGCTATCTTGTTTATATTTTACACGTAAATTCTCATTCACATAGTCTTTGTTACTTATGTAATAAACATCAGTCTTTATTACTGTCACTAGAGATAAATACGGCGTTAAATATATTACATTTATATATATATATATATATATACACTGTGATAATAGAACGTCTATAAATAAAATTAGAGGGGCGCTCAGTGGAGCGCTTCTATCCGCCACGTAACGTTCGGTTCTCAACAAATGGCAAAAGGTGTCCATAGGACTTTTTTTTTTTTTTTGAAAGAGACACGGACCACTTTTGGCCGAACAGTAGGGAACAATATTTTCCATCACGTTTCATAAAATCCACTAATTTTGACTGAGTACAAATAGTGTGAAGACTCGGTCCTCATCCTAACAGATAGGGATCTTTGGATTTTGTGATTTTTGACTCTCTCAAAAACAATCTAGCTTCGAGAAATCTTGCTCACAAAACCACACACAGAGTGGACAAAAAACACAACGTTCGCCCACTTTCGATGACGGAAATTATAATAGATGTATAACATTTTTAGTCTACACTTATTTCGTATTATAGTTTCGTTTTCTTCTATGCTCTTATTTTTTGCAAAATTATTTTTTCCAGTTTTCACAATATTTTCAATAAATTGCGTTATTGCTGTTTTTTGTTCCTTCATTTCGTTTCACAATATACGACTCAAATTATTTATGTGTTTGAATATAACCACAATACGGAACTCGTACTGCTGTTCATGTTATCAGAAATAGCGAGTTATGTTCTCTCTGCAGTTCTAATCCCATGCTTGTGTTGACGTAAAACAGCAAACTCGTGCCAAGGTCTTTTCTCCTTCCGGTCATAAGACTCATTCTCATTGACGGAATTATAATTGAAAGAAAAGTGAAATAAGGTCTTCTAATAGAGTGTCTATTTCGTTGATTAAATAAAACGCGTTAGAAAATACGCTTATCTAAAATCAGGAAATACGGTGCAAACACTTTTATACTATTTTATTTTCTGTTGATGAAATCTTGTACAACACCAGTAAAATAATTTATTGTCGTTGCTACTTATATGTAATACGGCAAAATTGTAGTTTAAGATCATACTTCATAGGATCATTTCTATAGTATGATAGTCGAGTTCTCTGAACGAAACTCGAACCCACGCTAACCACGATGAGGAGTTCTGGGTTTCTTCCTGAGCGTGAAGTCGGTGTGAGAGGAATGATGTTCGTCATTTCCGATCATCATTGATGACCGTTCCCCTCTTTTGAGTAAGAGTCGGAAGGAAGAAACTCTAGCTGAGTGGTCTTTATTTTAATTGTAAGAGATGAAAGAAGTAAAAGACACGTAAACTTATGTTCATCGAAATTCATGAAAGATAACATTTATGAACTAAGATATGGTTAAAATAGAACGTTTAAATAATGATTTTCCAATTTCGTCTTGTGTTTCTATATTATCCTGAACAATATATCGTACACGTAACTGTAGCTGAGGTTTGTTAAATATTAATTGTATTCTTTGGTGGATCTAAAAAGCGTTTTATCAATTATTGTTATCGGAACTTTATTAAATAATAAACTTTAGTAAGTAAAGCTTGAGATATCAAGTGCTTTTCACGATTACTATTGCATTAAGACATTATCGATGCATGCCTTAACATTAAATGGGATAAAAAATCAGAAATACCGTTTTGAACAACAGAGGTATGTAAAGAGTTAACAGGCCATAGTTGTAAATTATCTCATGATATCATTAAACTGTCAGTAGTTGGACACTCAAAGAATGTGAAAATATTTTCACGACGTCCGAATGTGTTTCTCGTCGGCTCAGAAGTAAGCAGATTTCAGACGTTTAAAACCAGCTTCGCAAAGCGCAGTTTCTTAATTGTCCACTTTTAAATAATACTTCAAAAAACCTTAGTTTAGCTCTCAGTTAAGTGCATTTGTATGAATCTTCATCATTTTTTTTATTATTTTGTTTTGTTTCTTACAACAGCCAACAATTCGTCCAGTTCCAGAGAAATTGATAAACAGATAACGCTATTTATTGTACGTTGGGATTTCATCGCGCCAGTTCTTGTAGATAAATGTATAATTAAAACACAGGAAAACTCAAAGAGTTGATTTAAGGTTTGGTGTTTTTGGCGTCCGTGCAGTAGACGTTCGTTAGAATAGAATTACATCGAAATTGATTCTACGACTATTATTGCTCTTTACTATTCTAACAGCTGTCTTATTAGCTAATCTGTACTGATCCGCAATATTTCTTTCGCTATTAATTCCTCACCATACATTTCCAGGTGGACCGACATATTTCTCTTCCAACAAAACCCTTTCCTCTGGATAGAAAAACTAAAGAAGAATTATGTTGTTTTTTTTTACATCTTGCTGTAGATGAAATGTTCTGCTTTGCCTTTAAAATAATTTTAAGAGAAAACAAAAAAAAGTTGCATTTTCTCAATGTATAGGTAACACCTGATGTGTTTTACTTCTCCGCCAGATTTTTATGATTTTACGCATCTCTAAATGTTATACAAGTCATGTTACCCAGAAAATAAAATAACTTTATTTCAAATTTTTTTTTTTTTGTTATTCTATTCATTTTTTTTTAAAATTTAAGCTCCAAAGTACAAAATAGGTTATACATGATCCGCCCACATTTGGAAATTATCACATGTCCATATTTCTAACTATATCAAATCTTTTTTCTGTGGTTAAATGAAACGTTGTGCATTGTAGATTGTAGTTTTAAGCAAGTAAAATTCTTTTACATAAGTGTATATATTTTTGTTCCTTGAAGTCGTTGTTAAGGAAGTCCTAACCTATATATTTTTGTCCCTTGAAGTCGTTGTTAAGGAAGTCCTAACCTATGTATTTTTTTTTATATTTTTAAGCTCAATTACACCCATAACTTTCTTACTTTTATCTGTGTGTAAATAAACAGATAAATGAAAGACATAGAGACAAAATAAGAACGATCGGAGATTCAATTATTTATCTCACTTACTGTTTAGGTACCTCATAAATACAATCACCATTTTACGCTCTTATCATATTGTCAATTTCACTACATTCCATTTAAAGGTGTCCCTGAGCATCAACAAGAGGTACATTATTTATATTCGTAGTTATGGACATTAAAAATATACATATATAATGGATTATATGTACATAATTATGCGTTTCAAACACGTGCGTCTGTATGTGCATTTATTTAGTACATGTGAAGATATTTATGTTAAGTACATTTCATTGAAACTATCCGACATTTCGAAATCGCTGTTCTTCAGTTTCGTATCATATTGATAACGTTTCTGCTTTGACGTCTATCACATTAGAAAACGCATTTTGCTCCTAAAACATTACAGTTAAGGATAAAATTGATATTACGTGAAATAATTGCATTTCTTTAAAACTCTACTTTCTACAGTTGTTTCTCCTTTAAATTCAGAAATTGAAGAGAAATGCAGGAAATTAATGGATTTTCAACAACCGAAAACACGTGCACGCTCCTGACATCTAGTGACAGATTATTGCGAGTTTATAGATCATAATCGTCAGTATTGAAACCAATTATAATTATTTTTTTTGTAATATCCTATTCTAATGCAAACACATATGCATATATATTGTTTTCATAATGCATAATTATTAGCGATACAACTTACTGTCTCCTTCCCACTTCGAATTTTAAAGCTATTCATTTCCTTCTTGATTATTCCACATCACAAAGCGAATACAACAGTAAAGTGTGTCGACTTGCATTGAAAATTACTGTTAATATCATTCAGAGTATCTTATTTTATTAAACTTTACAAGAGACTATTTGTGCTGTGCCTACCGTGAGTATCGAACCCCGCTTTTCAGCAGTGTAACTTTAGAAGCTTACAGCATGTTTGAGAAACAGCCTGCAGGACGTACACCTACGTTCAAACCTCCAATATGCTGCTACAATGTACGATAAATGTTCATTCCGTTTGCTTCGTCCAAGTTGACAAAATTCACAAGCATGTGCTTTCATAACGCATTCTTCTAAACAATGAAGTGGGACGAAGTGCTTTATTTTCTTTCAACTCAATACTGACGGGAAACAACTGACTGGTTTCATTTGACATAATGTTTGAATATAAACCAAACACTGATGACACCAACCTATGTTAGATAATTATATAAACTTCCAGTAATCTGTAGCATTAGGGTACGTAAACGAGTTGATGTCAGAATTCAATAATGAGTGAAATGTCAGGAACAAAACATACGTAGCTATTACAATAGATATTGTCTAATACGAAGGAAAGCAGAAAAGAAACGAAGCTGTTAATATATGTAAATCAAGACATAAGCTTTAAAGTAAGTTCATGTAGTGATTGATGATAAGATTTAATTTCGTTTCTCGATAGTCTTAACTGCAGTGGTGATTGATTGTATAATTTATCGTGATTTGAGCTTATGTGATTAATGGTAGTGGTTTGTACTATATGACCTGTATATGTGATTAGTGGTAGAATTTATTATAATTTAAACTTCAACTGTGTTTCATAGTAAGATTTATTACTGTTTCAAGTGTAGTTATGATTGAATGTAATATTTATTATCGCTTGAACTATAGTCGTGATTTATTCAGTTTCTGTTGCTTTATATCAGGACTCTCTTCCTACATTGCTTACATTCTCTCTATTTTCTATTCTTTATCGTATTTTGTCTTCTTTGTTACGACATCGTCGAATTTAGTGTTTTAAATGAACAATGTGTGAGGCGAAGTGTAAGATATACATTCACACAAATAATGATATCATTGGCTGACAAGCCCATATCTGTGATAAGCAAAACGTTATTTCTTACAGCAAAAATATTAGCTATCGCTAATGTCCGGCGAGAATTGTAGGATGACTGCAGTCATCCCAATTTTATTTAAATTAAGAAGTCGCACATTGCAATTAGTGTATTTACTAATTTTCAATAATTTTCTAGGCTTTTTTATTTCATTCAATGTTTACTTTTGTTGTTCTGGCTAATATACATAATAATATATTTTGTTGAAAAGTATAAACTGTTTTTTTGCTTATAGTGAATTAATACAACGATCAAAGTATCAACTGTCTTTCATCCAGCAAAATAAGCTATCTTGTTTATATTTTACACGTAAATTCTCATTCACATAGTCTTTGTTACTTATGTAATAAACATCAGTCTTTATTACTGTCACTAGAGATAAATACGGCGTTAAATATATTACATTTATATATATATATATATATATACACTGTGATAATAGAACGTCTATAAATAAAATTAGAGGGGCGCTCAGTGGAGCGCTTCTATCCGCCACGTAACGTTCGGTTCTCAACAAATGACAAAAGGTGTCCATAGGACTTTTTTTTTTTTTTTGAAAGAGACACGGACCACTTTTGGCCGAACAGTAGGGAACAATATTTTCCATCACGTTTCATAAAAATCCACTAATTTTTGACTGAGTACAAATAGTGTGAAGACTCGGTCCTCATCCTAACAGATAGGGATCTTTGGATTTTGTGATTTTTGACTCTCTCAAAAACAATCTAGCTTCGAGAAATCTTGCTCACAAAACCACACACAGAGTGGACAAAAAACACAACGTTCGCCCATTTTCGATGACGGAAATTATAATAGATGTATAACATTTTTAGTCTACACTTATTTCGTATTATAGTTTCGTTTTCTTCTATGCTCTTATTTTTTGCAAAATTATTTTTTCCAGTTTTCACAATATTTTCAATAAATTGCGTTATTGCTGTTTTTTGTTCCTTCATTTCGTTTCACAATATACGACTCAAATTATTTATGTGTTTGAATATAACCACAATACGGAACTCGTACTGCTGTTCATGTTATCAGAAATAGCGAGTTATGTTCTCTCTGCAGTTCTAATCCCATGCTTGTGTTGACGTAAAACAGCAAACTCGTGCCAAGGTCTTTTCTCCTTCCGGTCATAAGACTCATTCTCATTGACGGAATTATAATTGAAAGAAAAGTGAAATAAGGTCTTCTAATAGAGTGTCTATTTCGTTGATTAAATAAAACGCGTTAGAAAATACGCTTATCTAAAATCAGGAAATACGGTGCAAACACTTTTATACTATTTTATTTTCTGTTGATGAAATCTTGTACAACACCAGTAAAATAATTTATTGTCGTTGCTACTTATATGTAATACGGCAAAATTGTAGTTTAAGATCATACTTCATAGGATCATTTCTATAGTATGATAGTCGAGTTCTCTGAACGAAACTCGAACCCACGCTAACCACGATGAGGAGTTCTGGGTTTCTTCCTGAGCGTGAAGTCGGTGTGAGAGGAATGATGTTCGTCATTTCCGATCATCATTGATGACCGTTCCCCTCTTTTGAGTAAGAGTCGGAAGGAAGAAACTCTAGCTGAGTGGTCTTTATTTTAATTGTAAGAGATGAAAGAAGTAAAAGACACGTAAACTTATGTTCATCGAAATTCATGAAAGATAACATTTATGAACTAAGATATGGTTAAAATAGAACGTTTAAATAATGATTTTCCAATTTCGTCTTGTGTTTCTATATTATCCTGAACAATATATCGTACACGTAACTGTAGCTGAGGTTTGTTAAATATTAATTGTATTCTTTGGTGGATCTAAAAAGCGTTTTATCAATTATTGTTATCGGAACTTTATTAAATAATAAACTTTAGTAAGTAAAGCTTGAGATATCAAGTGCTTTTCACGATTACTATTGCATTAAGACATTATCGATGCATGCCTTAACATTAAATGGGATAAAAAATCAGAAATACCGTTTTGAACAACAGAGGTATGTAAAGAGTTAACAGGCCATAGTTGTAAATTATCTCATGATATCATTAAACTGTCAGTAGTTGGACACTCAAAGAATGTGAAAATATTTTCACGACGTCCGAATGTGTTTCTCGTCGGCTCAGAAGTAAGCAGATTTCAGACGTTTAAAACCAGCTTCGCAAAGCGCAGTTTCTTAATTGTCCACTTTTAAATAATACTTCAAAAAACCTTAGTTTAGCTCTCAGTTAAGTGCATTTGTATGAATCTTCATCATTTTTTTTATTATTTTGTTTTGTTTCTTACAACAGCCAACAATTCGTCCAGTTCCAGAGAAATTGATAAACAGATAACGCTATTTATTGTACGTTGGGATTTCATCGCGCCAGTTCTTGTAGATAAATGTATAATTAAAACACAGGAAAACTCAAAGAGTTGATTTAAGGTTTGGTGTTTTTGGCGTCCGTGCAGTAGACGTTCGTTAGAATAGAATTACATCGAAATTGATTCTACGACTATTATTGCTCTTTACTATTCTAACAGCTGTCTTATTAGCTAATCTGTACTGATCCGCAATATTTCTTTCGCTATTAATTCCTCACCATACATTTCCAGGTGGACCGACATATTTCTCTTCCAACAAAACCCTTTCCTCTGGATAGAAAAACTAAAGAAGAATTCTGTTGTTTTTTTACATCTTGCTGTAGATGAAATGTTCTGCTTTGCCTTTAAAATAATTTTAAGAGAAAACAAAAAAAAGTTGCATTTTCTCAATGTATAGGTAACACCTGATGTGTTTTACTTCTCCGCCAGATTTTTTATGATTTTACGCATCTCTAAATGTTATACAAGTCATGTTACCCAGAAAATAAAATAACTTTATTTCAAATTTTTTTTTTTTTTGTTATTCTATTCATTTTTTTTAAATTTAAGCTCCAAAGTACAAAATAGGTTATACATGATCCGCCCACATTTGGAAATTATCACATGTCCATATTTCTAACTATATCAAATCTTTTTTCTGTGGTTAAATGAAACGTTGTGCATTGTAGATTGTAGTTTTAAGCAAGTAAAATTCTTTTACATAAGTGTATATATTTTGTTCCTTGAAGTCGTTGTTAAGGAAGTCCTAACCTATATATTTTTGTCCCTTGAAGTCGTTGTTAAGGAAGTCCTAACCTATGTATTTTTTTTTATATTTTTAAGCTCAATTACACCCATAACTTTCTTACTTTTATCTGTGTGTAAATAAACAGATAAATGAAAGACATAGAGACAAAATAAGAACGATCGGAGATTCAATTATTTATCTCACTTACTGTTTAGGTACCTCATAAATACAATCACCATTTTACGCTCTTATCATATTGTCAATTTCACTACATTCCATTTAAAGGTGTCCCTGAGCATCAACAAGAGGTACATTATTTATATTCGTAGTTATGGACATTAAAAATATACATATATAATGGATTATATGTACATAATTATGCGTTTCAAACACGTGCGTCTGTATGTGCATTTATTTAGTACATGTGAAGATATTTATGTTAAGTACATTTCATTGAAACTATCCGACATTTCGAAATCGCTGTTCTTCAGTTTCGTATCATATTGATAACGTTTCTGCTTTGACGTCTATCACATTAGAAAACGCATTTTGCTCCTAAAACATTACAGTTAAGGATAAAATTGATATTACGTGAAATAATTGCATTTCTTTAAAACTCTACTTTCTACAGTTGTTTCTCCTTTAAATTCAGAAATTGAAGAGAAATGCAGGAAATTAATGGATTTTCAACAACCGAAAACACGTGCACGCTCCTGACATCTAGTGACAGATTATTGCGAGTTTATAGATCATAATCGTCAGTATTGAAACCAATTATAATTATTTTTTTGTAATATCCTATTCTAATGCAAACACATATGCATATATATTGTTTTCATAATGCATAATTATTAGCGATACAACTTACTGTCTCCTTCCCACTTCGAATTTTAAAGCTATTCATTTCCTTCTTGATTATTCCACATCACAAAGCGAATACAACAGTAAAGTGTGTCGACTTGCATTGAAAATTACTGTTAATATCATTCAGAGTATCTTATTTTATTAAACTTTACAAGAGACTATTTGTGCTGTGCCTACCGTGAGTATCGAACCCCGCTTTTCAGCAGTGTAACTTTAGAAGCTTACAGCATGTTTGAGAAACAGCCTGCAGGACGTACACCTACGTTCAAACCTCCAATATGCTGCTACAATGTACGATAAATGTTCATTCCGTTTGCTTCGTCCAAGTTGACAAAATTCACAAGCATGTGCTTTCATAACGCATTCTTCTAAACAATGAAGTGGGACGAAGTGCTTTATTTTCTTTCAACTCAATACTGACGGGAAACAACTGACTGGTTTCATTTGACATAATGTTTGAATATAAACCAAACACTGATGACACCAACCTATGTTAGATAATTATATAAACTTCCAGTAATCTGTAGCATTAGGGTACGTAAACGAGTTGATGTCAGAATTCAATAATGAGTGAAATGTCAGGAACAAAACATACGTAGCTATTACAATAGATATTGTCTAATACGAAGGAAAGCAGAAAAGAAACGAAGCTGTTAATATATGTAAATCAAGACATAAGCTTTAAAGTAAGTTCATGTAGTGATTGATGATAAGATTTAATTTCGTTTCTCGATAGTCTTAACTGCAGTGGTGATTGATTGTATAATTTATCGTGATTTGAGCTTATGTGATTAATGGTAGTGGTTTGTACTATATGACCTGTATATGTGATTAGTGGTAGAATTTATTATAATTTAAACTTCAACTGTGTTTCATAGTAAGATTTATTACTGTTTCAAGTGTAGTTATGATTGAATGTAATATTTATTATCGCTTGAACTATAGTCGTGATTTATTCAGTTTCTGTTGCTTTATATCAGGACTCTCTTCCTACATTGCTTACATTCTCTCTATTTTCTATTCTTTATCGTATTTTGTCTTCTTTGTTACGACATCGTCGAATTTAGTGTTTTAAATGAACAATGTGTGAGGCGAAGTGTAAGATATACATTCACACAAATAATGATATCATTGGCTGACAAGCCCATATCTGTGATAAGCAAAACGTTATTTCTTACAGCAAAAATATTAGCTATCGCTAATGTCCGGCGAGAATTGTAGGATGACTGCAGTCATCCCAATTTTATTTAAATTAAGAAGTCGCACATTGCAATTAGTGTATTTACTAATTTTCAATAATTTTCTAGGCTTTTTTATTTCATTCAATGTTTACTTTTGTTGTTCTGGCTAATATACATAATAATATATTTTGTTGAAAAGTATAAACTGTTTTTTTGCTTATAGTGAATTAATACAACGATCAAAGTATCAACTGTCTTTCATCCAGCAAAATAAGCTATCTTGTTTATATTTTACACGTAAATTCTCATTCACATAGTCTTTGTTACTTATGTAATAAACATCAGTCTTTATTACTGTCACTAGAGATAAATACGGCGTTAAATATATTACATTTATATATATATATATATATATACACTGTGATAATAGAACGTCTATAAATAAAATTAGAGGGGCGCTCAGTGGAGCGCTTCTATCCGCCACGTAACGTTCGGTTCTCAACAAATGACAAAAGGTGTCCATAGGACTTTTTTTTTTTTTTTTTGAAAAGAGACACGGACCACTTTTGGCCGAACAGTAGGGAACAATATTTTCCATCACGTTTCATAAAAATCCACTAATTTTTGACTGAGTACAAATAGTGTGAAGACTCGGTCCTCATCCTAACAGATAGGGATCTTTGGATTTTGTGATTTTTGACTCTCTCAAAAAACAATCTAGCTTCGAGAAATCTTGCTCACAAAACCACACACAGAGTGGACAAAAAACACAACGTTCGCCCATTTTCGATGACGGAAATTATAATAGATGTATAACATTTTTAGTCTACACTTATTTCGTATTATAGTTTCGTTTTCTTCTATGCTCTTATTTTTTGCAAAATTATTTTTTTCCAGTTTTCACAATATTTTCAATAAATTGCGTTATTGCTGTTTTTTGTTCCTTCATTTCGTTTCACAATATACGACTCAAATTATTTATGTGTTTGAATATAACCACAATACGGAACTCGTACTGCTGTTCATGTTATCAGAAATAGCGAGTTATGTTCTCTCTGCAGTTCTAATCCCATGCTTGTGTTGACGTAAAACAGCAAACTCGTGCCAAGGTCTTTTCTCCTTCCGGTCATAAGACTCATTCTCATTGACGGAATTATAATTGAAAGAAAAGTGAAATAAGGTCTTCTAATAGAGTGTCTATTTCGTTGATTAAATAAAACGCGTTAGAAAATACGCTTATCTAAAATCAGGAAATACGGTGCAAACACTTTTATACTATTTTATTTTCTGTTGATGAAATCTTGTACAACACCAGTAAAATAATTTATTGTCGTTGCTACTTATATGTAATACGGCAAAATTGTAGTTTAAGATCATACTTCATAGGATCATTTCTATAGTATGATAGTCGAGTTCTCTGAACGAAACTCGAACCCACGCAAACCACGATGAGGAGTTCTGGGTTTCTTCCTGAGCGTGAAGTCGGTGTGAGAGGAATGATGTTCGTCATTTCCGATCATCATTGATGACCGTTCCCCTCTTTTGAGTAAGAGTCGGAAGGAAGAAACTCTAGCTGAGTGGTCTTTATTTTAATTGTAAGAGATGAAAGAAGTAAAAGACACGTAAACTTATGTTCATCGAAATTCATGAAAGATAACATTTATGAACTAAGATATGGTTAAAATAGAACGTTTAAATAATGATTTTCCAATTTCGTCTTGTGTTTCTATATTATCCTGAACAATATATCGTACACGTAACTGTAGCTGAGGTTTGTTAAATATTAATTGTATTCTTTGGTGGATCTAAAAAGCGTTTTATCAATTATTGTTATCGGAACTTTATTAAATAATAAACTTTAGTAAGTAAAGCTTGAGATATCAAGTGCTTTTCACGATTACTATTGCATTAAGACATTATCGATGCATGCCTTAACATTAAATGGGATAAAAAATCAGAAATACCGTTTTGAACAACAGAGGTATGTAAAGAGTTAACAGGCCATAGTTGTAAATTATCTCATGATATCATTAAACTGTCAGTAGTTGGACACTCAAAGAATGTGAAAATATTTTCACGACGTCCGAATGTGTTTCTCGTCGGCTCAGAAGTAAGCAGATTTCAGACGTTTAAAACCAGCTTCGCAAAGCGCAGTTTCTTAATTGTCCACTTTTAAATAATACTTCAAAAAACCTTAGTTTAGCTCTCAGTTAAGTGCATTTGTATGAATCTTCATCATTTTTT